>NC_135953.1:133136578-133272311 GCF_053455715.1 Rhinoraja longicauda | reverse complement strand
GAGGAGGAGGGGAGGAAGAGAGAGGAGGAGGGAGGAGGAGAGAGAGGAGAGAGGAGGAGAGAGGAGAGAGGGGAGAGAGGAGGAGGGGAGAGAGGGGAGAGAGAGGAGAGAGGAGAGAGGGGAGAGAGGGGAGAGAGGAGAGAGGAGAGAGGAGAGAGAGGAGGAGAGAGGAGAGAGGAGGAGAGAGGAGAGAGGAGAGAGGAGAGAGAGGAGGAGAGGAGGAGAGAGGAGGAGCTTCTCACCTCACATGCGCAGAGTTATATCAGGTCGTCGGCCCCAATCCCTCCCCCACCCCACCTAACCCAACCCTGCTCGATTTTTGCCCCTCTATTAAATGCCACTATCATGTGGAGCTGTACAGGATCCTTTTTCAGTCAGAGAGTGTGAATCTGTGGAATTCTCTGCCTCAGAAGGCAGTGGAGGCCAATTCTCTGAATGCATCAAGAGAGATGCTAGATAGAGCTCTTAAGGATAGCGGAGTCAGGGGGTATGGGGAGAAGGCAGGAACGGGGTACTGATTGGGAATGATCAGCCATGATCACATTGAATGGCGGTGCGTACAGGCTCGAAGGGCCGAATGGCCTCCTCCTGCACCTATTGTCTATTGTCTTCAACAACAACAACAACATCCACCCTGGTGAACGTACAACGCCAGGCAGCTCGCTGTGTATGTAATGACTACGAGCGCAAATCAAGCGTGGATAATGTGCTGAACCTCTCGGATGGGACAACCTGGATCTCCGCAGAATCGGGCTAAGACTTAGTGCAATTCACAAGGAGATTCACAAAATCTCGCCATCAAATCTCCCGTCATCCCAGAGCACCAACCGCCATGAAACAAGGCAAAATACCGGCCCCCACATCATCACACTCGCTGAGTTTCTATAAACTTTGCTGCCAATACGATGTTCAGTCATTAGGGCGGCACGGTGGCGCAGCGGTAGTGTTGCTGCCTTACAGCGAATGCAGCGCCGGAGACTCAGGTTCGATCCTGACTACGGGTGCTGTACTGTACGGAGTTTGTACGTTCTCCCCGTGACCTGCGTGGGTTTTCTCCGAGATCTTCCGTTTCCTCCCACACTCCAAAGACGTACAGGTTGTAGGTTAATTGACTGGGTAAATGTAAAAATTGTCCCTAGTGGGTGTTAGGATAGTGTTAATGTGCGGGGATCGCTGGGCGGCACGGACTCAGTGGGCCGAAGGCCTGCTTCTGCACTGTATCTCTCTAAAAAAATTTTTAAAAGAAATACCCAAGGACGATGAGGGAATGGAATACGTTACCACCCAACACACGGGCCACTCCAATGTTCAGTCATTTAAAAAAGGGGATTGATCAACTAGATCGCCTCAACTTGGTCAAAAAGGCCCACTTCAAAATGTGATCACTACTCTACTCACTCCGACCTGTGCGAGACAACCACTGTTTGCACAGTGATCAACCAGAACCCAGAACCCTCAACCACTAACCCTGGCAGTACATTCCAGGCATTCACCACCCTCTGTGTAAAAGATATTGTCCCGCACATCTCCTTCAAAGCGTTGTCCCCCCTCACTTTAAAGATTTGCCCTCTAGTATTTGATTTTCCCATCCTGGGGGGGGGGGGGAAATGTTCTGACTGTCTAGAAACATACGCACACCAGTTACTGTGGGCGTACCTTGGCAGGATTCAAAGCTGCACGTTTCAATGAATTTCTAGTCTCGTCCCAAATGGATTTCTAGTCCATCGCCTCCACCGAGGTGTCGGCCATTCCTCCGTGTCTCTACAAGGTCCAATGTGGCAGCGATGTCCACATTGCTCACAGGATAAAGAGACAAGAGAGAAACAGAGTGGGAACATGCTTCCTTTGGCCACCGTCAACCATCCGTGGATACTAATCTATCCTCCGGAAAATAGACACAAACAACTGGAGTAACTCAGCATCCCGGGAGAGAAGAATAAGTGCCCTTCTCAGAGTGAGAGTCAGGGAGCGGAAACGAGGGATATAGACGGAATCAAGGATTATGGGGGGGAAAGCAGGAACGGGGGTACTGATTTGGATGATCAGCCATGATCACATTGAAGGGCCAAATGGCCTACTCCTGCACCTATTTTCTATGTTTCCTCTATGGTATAGAGAGATTTAGATCAAACGAATGAAAGATATGCGAAATATAAACGATCATCAAGGAAATGTTCCAGTGTTGGCTATACCTGCTAGGTGTTTGCAAAACAGTATCAATGATCAAGGAAACAGTCACAACCAACAATGGACAGTCTGAAGAAGGGTCTCGACCTCAAAACGTTGCCCATTCCTTCTCTCCAGAGATGCTGCCTGTCCCGCTGAGTTACTCCAGCTTTTTGTGTCTATCTTCGGTTTAAATCAGCATCTGCGGTTCCTTCCAACACATCCAATCTAATCCAATCTCGTTCCATTTTGTTATCATTTCCACCCGGATTCTAACACTTGTTTACACACAAGGGGCAAGTTTATCTACCAGCCAATGCTGTGGTCATGGCCGACACTGAAGTGGAGGCGATGGACTAGAAATCCATTGGGATTAGACTATAAATCCATTTGAAACATGCAGGTTTGAATCCTGCCAAGGTATGCCCATAGTAACTGGTGTGTGTATATTTTTAGACAGTCAGAACCTTTTTCCCCCCCCAAGATGGGAAAATCAAATACTAGAGAGAATATCTTTTAAAGTGAGAGGACAAAGTTTTGAAGGAGATGTGAGGACAATATTTTTACACAGAGGATGGTGAATGCCTAGAATGTACTGCCAGGGTTAGTGGTTGAGGGACACATGATAGTGGCATTTAATAGCTTTTGGATAGGCACATGGATATGCAGGGAATGAAGGGATATTGTTTATGCACAGCTAGATGAGAGATAGTCTTGGCATCATGTTCGGCACAAACATTGTGGGCCGAAAGGCCTGTTCTTGTGCTGCACTATTCTATGTTCTAACCACCATGTCTTTATGATGTGGGGGGGGGGGGGGGGGGGGGGGAGGGCACCGAAGCACCCGAAGAAAACCCAAATGGCTACAGGGAGAACATGCAAACTCCAAGGTCAGGTCTGAACCTGGGTCTCTGGCGCTTTGAGGCAGCAGCTCTAAAAGCTACGCCACTGTGGTTCTTTAGCTCTTAGGGCCAAGGGAATCAAGGGATACGGGGAAAAAACCGGAACGGGGCACTGATTTTGGATGATCTGCCATGATCGTATTGATTGGTGGTGCTGTCTCGAAGGGCCGAACGGCCTACTCCTGCACCTATTGTCTATGTTTATGATTTTCCTGTGTTTATGATGAATTTATTCTAGACTTTGTATAGGTGCATTAAGTCTATTATGGTTGGCTTGTTTCGTATAATGTATTGTAGGAAGGAACTGCAGATGCTGGTTTATACCGACTGAAGGAGGGTCCTCGACCTGAGACGTCACCCATTCCTTCTCTCCAGAGATGCTGTCTGTCCCGCTGAGTTACTCCGCATTTTATGTCTATAATTTATTGTAGTGTGGTTTATTATCCTATTTATTTTTGTGTTGTTATGTTTAACGTGTCTGTAAAGCTACAGCAAATAAGAATGCCATAGTTAGTTTAGTTTAGTTTAGGTTAGTTTAGTTTAGTTTAGTTTAGTTTAGTTTAGTTTAGTTTAGTTTAGTTTAGTTTAGAGATACAGCGTAGAAACAGGCCAATCGGCAAACCGAGTCCGCACCGACCAGCGATCCCGCGCACTAACACTATCCTACACACACTTGGGACAATTTACACTACACCAAGCCAATTAACCTACAAACCTGCACGTCTTTGGAGTGTGGGAGGAACCGAAGATCTCGGAGAAAACCCACGTAGTCACAGGCAGAACGTACAAACTCCGTACAGACAGCACCCGTAGTCAGGATCGAACCTGGGTCTCTGGCGCTGTCAGGCAGTAGTTCTACCGATGCGCCACTGTGTCGCCCTTGTTCCATTCCCAGTGCATGTGACAATTAAGCACTCTTGAAGCTCATGTCAACGTCCTGTTGCAGAGTCAAACTGCCTGATAGATTGCCACCTGGCCATAAATTCCTCTCGCAGTTCTTTTCTTTTGCTCCAGATTACAGCATCTGCAGTCTCTGGTGTCTCATCTTTCTGTTGATATCCACTTGTTCTGCTCTTCCCCAACAAGGAAAACAATTGGGTCATTTCTGCAAATGAATGATTTTTGGCCACGTTGCAAGGGGTCAGGTTTGGAGGTTCCGACTGACAGAACAGAACAGAACAGAACCTTCAGTTACCGTACAAGTCAAGTTTATTGGCCTTAAGGGCGTAGACATCTACTCGTCTAGGTACGCGCTGGCCCCTTCTGCAACCTTCCTCTCCCTATGTCCAGTCACAACCCAGCCCGTCGGTGAGGCCTCCACACAACCAAGGATCACGGTGCAAATCAAAGACATTAGAGGAACAAGATAGACCACTCGACCCTGAAAAACCGTAGGACGTCATGACGCCATTTTAGTAGGCAGAAACATGCAGAAACATTTTAAATGAAAAATAACGAAAATCTGTGAATGGATAGATGAGATATATTCTGCATTTTAACGGTATCATCACACATTCTCTTCCCCAAAACACTGACTACACTGCGAGAGGCATTTTGCTTACTAAAATGGCTCCTTTGCGTACCACACTTCAGTCCAGGCGATTTCAACGGAGTGGTTCATCTTGTTCCTCTAGTATCTTTGGTGCAAACGTAAGCTACCGCCATAGCACTACTCAGCCAATAGCAGCCGACACGCACCATTAGACAATAGACAATAGACAATAGACAATAGGTGCAGGAGTAGGCCATTCGGCCCTTCGAGCCAGCACCACCATTCAATGTGATCATGGCTGATCATTCTCAATCAGTACCCCGTTCCTGCCTTCTCCCCATACCCGCCGACTCCACTATCCCTAAGAGCTCTATCTAGCTCCCTCTTGAATGCATTCAGAGAACTGGCCTCCACTGCCTTCTGAGGCAGAGAATTCCACAGATTTACAACTCTCTGACTGAAAAAGATTTTCCTCATCTCCGTTCTAAATGGCCTACCCCTTATTCTTAAATTGTGGCCCCTAGGTTCTGGACTCCCCCAACATTGGGAACATGTTTCCTGCCTCTAACATGTCCAACCCCTTAATAATCTTAATACCCCTTAATAATAGGCCCCCGATAGCAGGGGCCCACAGCCTTTTCTGTCCCCCCTTCTACGAATGAACGAATGAATGAATGAATGAATGAATGAATGAATGAATGAATGAATGAATACTTTATTGCCACATGTGACAAGCCACAGTGAAATTCTTTGCATGCATACGCCAAGGTATGCAAATAGTCGCCACATAGAGGACGCTCACAAAGTTAGAAAGTACCCCCACGCCAGGTACCCCTTTGTTCTCCCCCCCCCCCCCCCCCCCCCCCGCCCTTCCTCACGGCGGTCCTCCACACCCGGATCCTCCATTGTTCCTTCCCTCGGCAGTGGCGTCCTCACGTCCACGTGGTCTATAGTAGATGAGGAGAAACTTTTTCCGTCAGGGAGACGAGGAAAAACTTTTTCAGTCAGGGAGTTGTAAATCTGCGGTAGTCTCCGCCTCTGAAGGCAGTGGAGGCCAATTCTCTGGATGCTTTCAAGAGAGAGCTAGATAGAGCTCTTAAAGATAGCGGTGTCAGGGGGGTATGGGGAGAAGGCAGGAACGGGGTATTGATTGTGAATGATCAGCCATGATCACGTTGAATGGCGGTGGCTGGCGCGAAGGGCCGAATGGCCTCCTCCTGCACCTAATGCCTGTTGTCTATTGTCTATCCCTGTCCATCGGTTGGCGCCATCTCCGACCGCCGCACCGACCTCTCCGCTATCGCCGCTGGGTCCTCTCTGGATGCCTCTGTGGCGCCCACCAAGCACTACAACTGTTTGTTAGCCATAGACTATTCGCACACCAGGCTCTCTCACTACTACAGGCCAGAAGAACTTCAGTGCCAGAGACTCCTGAGGCTATGTTGAAGGATTATGAGGAGCTCAGGTGAAAATTGTTTAAGCAGAACCATGAAGATGATCTTTCTAGATCATTGCCTGAGAGCTAAATCAAATTGAGATAGGGTAAATAAGATGAGAAAATGGATAGGTGGGGGATGTATTTAGACACAAGGAACTGCAGACACTGGTTTACAAAATAAGGCACAAAGTGCCGGAGTAACTTAGCAAGTCAAGCAGCATCTCTGAAGAATATGGATAGGCGACGTTTTAACTCCCTTTCCCATTTGCATTCCAATCTTTCTGTCCTGGGCCTCCTCCATTGCCAGGGTGAAGCTACATGCAAACTGGAGGAACAACACCTCATATTCCACTTGGGTAGTTTACAACCCAACTAGGTGAAGTCTCCAATTAGATAACACTTCCCCTTCTCTTCCCTGAGCCTATCACCTGGGTGCCCACACATCTCTCCCACTATCTCATGCCCTCTCCCATCCCCTTCCACCTATATCCCTTCCTCTTGCTTCACACTCCACTCCTCTCCTTATCTTACGTCCTTATCTCCTCTTTATCCCTGGCCTCTGTCCAGCCATCTGCCAATCCCCTGAATCCATCTATCATGGAGTCGTAGAGTCATAGAGTGTTACACTGTGGAAACAGGCCCTTCGTCCCAACGCGCCCACACCGGCTAACAATGTCCCAGCTACACTAGTCCCACCTGCCTGCGCTTGGTCCACATCCCTCCAAACCTATCCTGTCCATTTACCTGTCTAACTGTTTCTTAAACGATGGGTAGTCCCAGCCTCAACTACTTTGTCTGACAGCTTGTTCCATACACGCATCACCCTTTGCGTGAAAAAGTTAACCCTCGGATTCCTATTAAATCTTTTCCCCTTCACCCTGAACCTATGTCCGCTGGTCCTCGATTCCCCTACTCTGGGCAAAAGACTCTCAGTCAATCACGTCAAAGACTGCAGGGTTAGTTTGTCACTCAATCAAGAGTCAAGAGTGTTTTATTGTCATATGTCCCAGATGGAACAATGACATCCTTACTTGCAGCAGCACAACAGAATATGTAAACACAGTGCACTGTAAACAATATGATAACGAGAAAGAAAAGTTCAGTGGTATCACAAAATGCTGGAGTAACTCAGCAGGTCAGGCAGCATCTCGGAGAGAGGGAATGGGTGACGTTCCTACTCTCCGAGGTGCTGCCTGACCCGCTGAGTTACTCCAGCATTTTGTGATACCTTCCATTTGTACCAGCATCTGCAGTTATTTTCCTGCACAAAATAGTTCAGTGTGTGTGTACAGACACACGCACACATGCATATGTACACATAAAAAACAAACAAAAAATAATAGTGCAATTATAACAGTAATGGTCTATGTAGTTCAGAGCTTATTTGAAGTTGTACAGTTTAATAGCCTGATGGCTGTAGGGAAGAAGCTCTGCCTCAGAAGGCAGTGGAGGCCAATTCCCTGAATGCATCCATGAGAGAGCTAGATAGAGCTCTTAAGGATAGCGGCGTCAGGGGGTATGGGGAGAAGGCAGGAACGGAATACTGATTGAGAATGATCAGCCATGATCACATTGAATGACGGTGCTGGCTCGAAGGGCCGAATGGCCGAATGGCCTCCTCCTGCACCTATTGTCTATTGTCTATTGTCTATTGTCTATTGTTCCTGAACCTGGACGTTACAGTTTTCAGGCTCCTGTACCTTCTTCCCGATGGCAGGGGTGAAATGAGTGTGTGGCCAGGGTGGTGTGGGTCTCTGATGATGCTGGCTGCCTTTTTGAGGCAGCGACTCCGGTAAATCCCTTTGATGGTGGGGAGGTCAGAAGCCATGATATTGATTTTTTTTTCCCAGAAAAGGATCCCATTTGTTTTTCAAGAAAACCTTTTAGTCGGTTTGGTTTCATAGTTTAGTTTATTGTCACGTATACCAAGGTACAGTGAAAAGCTTTTTGTTGCATGCTAACCAGTTAGCAGAGATACAATACATGATCACAATTGATCCAGTTACAGTTAAGGGTATAACGTTTAGTGCAAGGTAAAGCCAGCAAGGTCCGATCAAAGATAGTCCGAGGGTCATCAAAGAGGTAGGTGGTAGTTCAGCACTGCTCTCTGGTTGTGGTAGGATGATTCAGTTGCCTGATAACAGCTGGGAAGAACCTGTCCCCAAATTTGATGGTGTGCATTTTCAAGCTTCTATACTTTTCGCCTGATGGGGGAGGTGAGAAGAGGGAGTGGCTAGGATGCGACTCGCCCTTGATTGTGCTGCTGGCCTTGCCGAGGCAGCGTGAGGTATAAATGGAGTCAGTGGGAAGGGGGGTTAGTTTGTGCGATGGTCTGGGATCCGTCCACATTTTGCTGCAATTTCTTGCGGTCTTGGATGGAGCTGTTCCCAAACCAAGCTGTGGTGCATCCTGATAAATTGCTTTCCATGGTGCATGTTGGTGAGAGTTGTAGAGGACATACAATACAATACAATACAATACAATACAATATATCTTTATTGTCATTGTACCCAGGGGTACAACGAGATTGGGAATGCGCCTCCCATACGATGCAATAATTTAAGTAATTAACAGCAACCCAACGAAACGAAACAATTGTAACAGTTTTTTAGACAGGGTAAAGTGCAAGTTGATCTATGCGTTGTGACCATCCGGCTCAGCAGGACCGGTTCATAGCAGCAATGGCCCTGGGGATGAAGCTGTTCCTGAGTCTGGAGGTGCGGGCGTAGAAGGCCTTGTATCGTCTGCCCGATGGAAGGAGTTTGAACAGACTGTTGCAGGGGTGTGAAGAGTCTTTGTGGATGCTGGTGGCGTTTCTGAGGCATCGTGTGTTGCCGATGCCCTCCAAGTCTGGTAGCTGTGTTCCGATGGCCCTCTGAGCTCTATGGACTACCCGCTGTAGAGCTTTCCTTTCTGCCTCCGTGCAGCTGAGATACCACACAGGGATGCCATGCGTTAGGATGCTCTCTATGGTGCAGCGGTAGAAGGTCGTCAGCAGCTGTTGGGGTAGACCAGACTTTTTCAGTGTTCTTAAGTAGAACAGCCTTTGTTGTGCCTTCTTGACCAGCGCAGCAGTGTTATTGGATCATGTTAGGTCCTCCGAAATGTGAGTGCCCAGAAACTTGAAGCTGGACACTCTCTCCACACTGTCCCCGTTGATAGAGATCGGGGCATATTCCCCGTTATGTGACCTACGGAAGTTGATGATCAGCTCCTTGGTCTTGGTGGTATTTAGGGACAGGTTGTTATCTGAGCACCAGTCTGCCAGGTTCTGCACCTCCGCTCTATAGTTTGTTTCATCCCCGTTGGTGATAAGCCCGATCACCGTTGTGTCATCTGCAAACTTGACAATGGTGTTGGTGTCGAATGCAGGAACACAGTCGTGTGTGAAGAGGGAGTAGAGCAAGGGGCTCAGAACACAGCCCTGTGGTGTGCTGGTACTCAGGGTGATAGTGGAGGACAGGTGCGGGCCCATTCTCACTGCCTGCGGTCGTTCCAGCAGGAAGTCCAGGATCCAGTCACATAATGACGAGCTGAGGCCTAGCTGGTGGAGTTTGGTGATGAGCTTGGTGGGGATGACTGTGTTGAAGGCGGAGCTATAGTCAAACTTCCTAAGCTTTCTAAGGATGCTCCAGATGTCAACTTATTTACATCGGCGAAACCAAACGCAGGCTCGGCGATCGCTTCGCTCAACACCTTCGCTCGGTCCGCTTTAACCAATCTGAGCTCCCGGTGGCTGAGCACTTCAACTCCCCCTCCCATTCCCAGTCTGACCTTTCTGTCATGGGCCTCCTCCAGTGCCATAGTGAGGCCCACCGGAAATTGGAGGAACAGCACCTCATATTTTGCTTGGGCAGTTTGCAGCCCAGCGGTATCAACATCGACTTCTCCAACTTTAGATAGTTCCTCTGTCCCTCTCTTCCCCTCCCCCTTCCCAGATCTCCCTCTATCTTCCTGTCTCCACCTATATCCTTCCTTTGTCCCGCCCCCCTGACATCAGTCTGAAGAAGGGTCTCGACCCGAAACGTCACCCATTCCTTCTCTCCCGAGATGCTGCCTGACCTGGTGAGTTACTCCAGCATTTTGTGAATAAATACCTTCGATTTGTATCAGCATCTGCAGTTATTTCCTTAAGCTTTCTAAGGAACCATCTAAAGTTGGTGTGCTTTCTTGGTTGGTGCTTCAATATGGATGGTCCAGGAGAAATTGTTGGTGATATTGACATCTCTACTTTGGCGCCATCAATGCAAATTGGGGTATGTGCACCGCCTGAAATCATTCCTGAAGTCGATCGCTATTTCCTTTGTCTTGCTGACATTGAGAGAAAGGTTGTCGTCTTGACACCAGGACACGAGGTTCTCGATCTCCTTCCTGTACTTCGTCTCATCATTAGTTGATATCCGGCCCACAATGGTGGTGTTGTTCTCCCCAATCATGAGAAGAAACCTGTTTCGTAAGGAAAAGGAACAGCCCGTGGTGTCAGCTTAATCATTGAACTAACGTAAGCATCCACAACTCTTCAATGTTGAATAGCTGGTGAAGGACATGGCATCCTCCTCGATTATTTTGCAGGTTCTCCTGAGAATCTAAGGTGAGCAGTCATAGATCGAGATGTTTCACTTCAGCCTTAGCCGTCATGATTATTGACCTAAACTGTTAGTCATAGAGTCATAGAGTGATACAGTGTGGAAACAGGCCCTTCGACCCAACTTGCCCACACTAGTCCCACCTGCCCGCATTTGGTCCATATCCCTCCAAACCTGCCTTATCCATGTACCTGTCTAACTGTTTCCTAAATGTTGGGATAGTCCTTGCCTCAACTACCTCCTCTGGCAGCTCGTTCCATGCACCCACCGCCCTTTGTGTGAAAAAGTTACCCCTCAGATTCCTATTAAATCTTTTCACCTTCAACCTTCAACCTATGTCCTCTGGTCCTTAATCCACTCACTCTGGGCAAGAGACTCTGTGCATCTACCCAATCCATCCCTCTCATGATTTTATCCAGAAATTCAGTTTCTCTCTCCGCTGACATTATCTGACCTGCATTTTCTATTTTTATATCAGCATCCGCAGAGTGCAGATGCTGATATCATCAGTTCCAAGGTCAGCTGCAGCTCTCCTATAAATTATTGACCGCCTTACACAGGGTTTTGCCAAAGGTATCCTCCCGAGTAGCACACAAAATGTGTGGGAAGGAACTGCAGATGCTGGTTTAAATCGACGATAGACACAAAATGCTGGAGTAACTCAGTGGGACAGGCAGCATCTCTGGAGAGAAGGAATGGGTGACATTTCGGGTCGAGACCCTTCTTCAGACTGAAAGTCACAGGAAATGGAAACATGAGATGTAGACGATGTAGAAAGATATAGAACAAACTAGACCTTGGACCCGTTGGGCCTAAACCTCTCCTGCATTGGTGCAGCACCCTCTCCTCCCCCCTCCCCCTCCCCCCTCCCTCCTCCCTCCCCTCATGCTCCCCCCTCCCTCCCCTTCTCCTCCCCTCCCCCTCCCCCATCCCTCCCCTCCTCCTCCCCTCCCCCCTTCCCCTCCCCCCTTCCCCTCCCCCCATTCCATCCCTCTCAACTCCCCTTATCCTCCTTCCTCCCCCCTCCCTCCATCCCTCCCTCCCTCCCTCCATCCCTCCCAAGGAGATAGATTTAAACTTTAAAATGTGAATAACTTTAAAAACATAACACAGATTTCAATGAAACTCCTTCCATTAGCACCAGTTGGTGAGTAAGGTGGGCCTAAAATTGGCGCGCTATCGTGTACCGTTTTGGCTGTAGTTCAGGAACAAACAAACAAACAAACGAGAGTTTTAGTATACAGATGAACGAAAGATGCCAGGCATGATGTGGATCAACGTGCATGATGTACGCATCTTCTGCAAACCACAGATGGTAATGCCATTCAATGGAAAGATGGATGCTTCTTCTTGAAGGTGGCTCTTTCTCCTCAGCAAGCCCAGCATAATTGTTAGGGCCTGTAGTCAAACAACTTTAAATGGTTCATTAAATGGTTCATCTATATACTAAAACTCTCGTTTGTTTGTTTATTTGTGATCGAACTACAGCCAAAACGGTACACGATAGCGTGACAATTTTAGGCCCACCTTACTCACCGTCATCCCTTTAATGGTAAAGCAAGTAGTTTTATTGAAATTGGTGTTATGTTTTTAAAGTTATTCACATTTTAAAGTTTAAATCTATCTCCTCGGGAGGGAGGGGGGAGGGAGGGAGGGGGAGGGAGGGGGGAGGAAGGTGGATAAGGGGTGTTGAGGGGAAGTGGGGAGGGGGATGGGGAAGTGGGGAGGGGAGGGAGGGGGTAGGGGGGTAGGAGAGGGTGCTGCACCAATACAGGAGAGGCTTGGGCCCAACAGGTCCACTTGGTCTAGTTGTGTATAAAATCATGAGAGGAATAGATCAGGTAGATGCACACAGTCTCTTACCCAGAGTGAGTGAATCGAGGACCAGGGAACATAGGTTTAAGGTGAAAGAGAAACGATTTAATAAGAATCTGAGGGGTAACTTTTTCACACAAAGGGTGGTGGGTGAATGGAACAAGCTGCCAGAGGAGGTAGTTGAGGCTGGGTCTATCCCGACGTTTTAGACAGGTACATGGATAGAACAGGTTTGGAGGGATATGGACCAACTGCGGGTAGCTGGGAAATGTTGGCCAGTGTGGGCAAGTTGGGCCGAAGGGCCTGTTTCCACGCTGTATCCCTCGATGACTCTATGACTATGTTATCAAACTGGTTGGAAGGTCAGGTAACATTTCACCAGTAGCTGCAGCAAATAGCTGCTGATTTTATACGGAGGATTTTTGCATACACAATATCCACCGAGTGACAAAATGTTTGTGGAAGAGGGAAAAATAAAGGTCTCGGGGGATGGAGGCAGAGAGTAAATGCTGAGGAGGAAAGAGGGGAGGTACATGTTTGGGCAATCGAATTGTTGGGTGGGATGGAGGTACCGAGAGTAACTGGTGTAGGCAGCGAAACACAAAAGTGCTGGTAGACACAAAATGTTGGAGTAACTCAGCGGGTCAGGCAGCATCTCAGGCAGCATCTCAGGGTGACGTTTCGGTCTCGACCCAAAACGTCACCCATTCCTTCTCTCCCGAGATGCTGCCTGACCCGCTGAGTTACTCCAGCATTTGGTGTCTACCTTCGATTTGAACCAGCATCTGCAGTTATTTTCTGAATGGCACGGCGATGTTTCAGGCCAGGACCCTTCTTCAGACTGAGTGGGGATGATTAAATGCAGGGCACGGGACGGAATGAGCGACTAAGATAAGGGTAGACACAAAACGCTGGAGTAACTCAGCGGGTCAGGCAGCATCTCTGGAGAGAAGGAATGGGTGACGTCTCGGGTCGAGACCCTTCTTCAGACTGATGTCAGGGGGGGCGGGACAAAGATAGAATATAGTTGGAGACAGGAAGACTGGTGGGAGAACTGGGATGGGGAACGGGAAAGAGAGGGACAGAGGAACTATCCGAAGTTAGAGAAGTCAACGTTCATACTGCTGGGGTGCAAACTAGGATAAGGGGATGCTTAGATGTTGGGGTTAATGCGAGAAGGGGGAGTAATCGTTACAGATCGGGAGAGGAAGTCATTAAATGCTGGAAGGTGGAGGAGGAAAGTAAATGTTTCAAATGGGGAGTAAGGGGAGATGAACAGTTTCGCGAATAGACACAAAATGCTGGAGTAACTCAGCGGGACAGGCATCATCTCTGGAGAGAAGGAATGGGTGACGTCTCGGCTTGACACCCTTCTTCAGACTGGTTTCGAGAAGGGTGCAGAAACGTGAATATTGGGTGTGTAGGTAGATTAAATGTTGAGAGGGTGGGAGGAGGAAAGTTAATGCTAGTGGTATGGGAGTAGTTTTTAAATAAAAGATTAAAATGGTACCCCAGTCCCACTGAACTCATCTCCAAATACTGAACTCTCTCTTTCTCCCCCTTTTCCAATCACTTCCGACCCAAATCTGAAACGCCTGAAACACTCTTCGATACGCCAATGACTGTCAATTCCTTAGTTGGTCCACTTCACCAGATCTTTTTCATGGACATCCATCCATTCCCTTTACACTTCCATTCCCCACCAGGAAGGTCTCCGGGTCTTTGGTTCTTTCTTGAACAGAGACCCAGTAATTTTCCCTCAATTAACATTCTCCTCAGGGGACAGACTATCGACTCATATCTGCTACAATGCTGGAGTAACTCAGCAGGTCAGGCAGCATCTCTGGAGAGAAGGAATGGGTGACGTTTCGGGTCGAGACCCTTCTTCAGACTGATGTCAGGGGAGGGGGCGGGACAAAGATAGGATGTAGTAGAAGACAGGAAGACTAGTGGGAGAACTGGGAAGGGGAGGGGGAAAGAGAGGGACAGAGGAACTATCCGAAGTTAGAGAAGTCAATGTTCATACTGCTGGGGTGTAAACTAGGATAAGGGGATGCTTGTGACTCCCACAGCAATTCTTCCCACCCTCTTACACGGACACCATCCTCTTCTCTCGATTTCTCCGACTCTGCCACCTGGTCACAAGATGGGACTTTTCCCTCCTGGTCAACTGAGATGTCTTCTTTCTTCAGTAAACATGGTTCCCCCCCGCAATCATGGATGGATCCCTCACGCAATTCTTCTCTGTGTGTCCTGCTGTTTTTGCCCTCATTCCCCCTCTCCCCAGAGTTCCCCTGGTCCTCTCCTTTCACCCCACCAGTCTCCGCAACCAGCACGTCGTGCTCCGTTATGTCAGCCACCTTCGACGTGATCCTACTCACCAGTCTGAAGAAGGGTCTCGACCCGAAACGTCGCCCATTCCTTCTCTCCTGAGATGCTGCCTGACCTGCTGAGTTACTCAATACTGAAATACCTTCGATTTGTACCAGCATCTGCAGTTATTTTCTTACACTACTCACCAGCCACATCTTCCCATCACCACCTCTTTTGCTTTCTGTCGAGACCGCTCCCTTTCACATCTCCTTGGTCCCCTCATCCATTTCCACCCAACCCGCCCCCTCCCAGGTACGTTTCCCTGCAACCGCAGGAGATGATCGCTTGTCGGCACTGGGCCTGCACTCGCTGGGGTTTAGAAGGTTGAGGGGGGACCTCATTGAAACTTACAGAATAGTGAAATTCACAGATAGAGTGGATGATGTGGAAAAGATGTTTCCACTGGTGGGAGAGTCTAGGACCATACTGAAGGTCATAGCCTCAGAATTAAAGGGCGCTCTTTTAGTAAAGGAGGTGAGGTAGAACTTCTTTAGTCATAGGGCAGTTAATCTGTGGAACTCATTGCCACAGAAGGCTGTGGAGGCCAAGTCCGTGGATATTTTAAAGGCAGAAATAGACAAATTCTTGATTAGAACGGGTGTCAAGGGTCATGGGGAGAAGGCAGGAAAATGGGTTTTGGAGGCAGAGATCAGCCATGATAGAATGGCAAAGTAGACTCAAGGGGGTGAATGGCCTAATTCTACTCCTATAACTTGTGAACTTGTGAGGTGTAATCCCTGTCCCCCCCCCCACCCCCCCCCCCCCTCACCTCCATTCAGGGTCCTCAGCAGTCATTCTAGGTGAGACAGAGGTTCACGTGCAACTCCACTCACCTTATCTTCTGCATTTGGTGTTCCCGATGAGGCCTCCTTTACATCAGACAACTGTTTCATCATACACTTACATTGTGTCCACCAGGGCCTGTTGTTGGATCTCTCGGTTACTAACCATTTTGACTTCCTTTCCCATTCTGTCCTGGGCCTCCTCCAGTGCTAGAGTGAGACCACATGCACACTGGATGAGAAGGATGAGAGGAGATCTTATCGAAACGTATAAGATTATTAAGGGGTTGGACACGTTAGAGGCAGGAAACATGTTCCCAAATGTTGGGGGGAGTCCAGAACAAGGGGCCACAGTTTAAGAACAAGGGGTAGGCCATTTAGAACTGAGATGAGGAAAAACTTTTTCAGTCAGAGAGTTGTGAATCTGTGGAATTCTCTGCCTCAGAAGGCAGTGGGGGCCAATTCTCTGAATGCATTCAAGAGAGAGCTGGATAGAGCTCTTAAGGATAGCGGAGTCAGGGGGTATGGGGAGAAGGCAGGAACGGGGTACTGATTGAGAATGATCAGCCATGATCACATTGAATGGCGGTGCTGGCTCGAAGGGCCGAATGGCCTCCTCCTGCACCTGTTGTCTATTGTCTATAGTTGCTGCCTTACAGCGCTTGCAGCACAAGAGACCACGGTTTGATCCTGACTACGGGTGCTGTCTGCAAGGAGTTTGTACGTTCTCCCCGTGACCGCATGAGTTTTCTTCGAGATCTTCCGCGGTTTCCTCCCACACTCCAAAGACGTACAGGTTTGTAGGTTAATTGGCTTGGTGTAAGTATAAATTGTCCCTAGTGGGTGCAGGGTAGTGTTAATGTGCGGGGATCGCTGGTCGGTGCGGACTTGGTGGGCCGAAGGGCCTGTTTCTGCGCTGTATCTCTAAACTAAACTAAACTAAGCAGCTCATTAGGTAGCTCACCACCCAACAGAATGAACATAGAATTATTTACTTTTAAGTAATTATTTACTTTTAAGTAATACCCCTCACCCATCGGTCTTCCCTGTGCCCCACCCCAGTCCAGTCCACACCCGTTCTTCCAACCCACCTCCCCCCACCACCATCCCCCATCCCATTCCTTCTTTATATCCCCTGTCGTCTTTACATTTCACTCCTCATCCAACTTTTTAAAATCTCTAACCTTTGTCAGTTATTCAGGCCGTCTCCTGATCAAACCCTCTTTACCAGTATCCACCTATCACTTGCTGCGCTTTGTCCCATCCCCACCTCTTCTTTCATCTTGCTCCTCCCTCCTACAATCAGCCTGAAGAAGGGTCCCCACCTGACATCGCCCATCCATGTCCTTCACAGCCGCTGCCTGATGCTTTGAATTCCTCCAGCACTTTGTGTTTTGCTCTGCATTCCAGCATCTGCAGTTCCTTGTGTCACCAGCAGTTCAGCACCATCCAAACCACGGCAACCTTCCAGATTTACACCCATCAACACCCCAAGCATTCATTAGACAATAGACAATAGGTGCAGGAGTAGGCCATTCGGCCCTTCGAGACAGCACCACCTACTGGCACACAGTGGCTGCTGTTCCCTTATTCCCTTACCTACTGGCACACAGTGGCTGCTGTTACTCACTTAAGCTGCTGCAAAAGGTACCTCCCAAAACCTCCCCCCCCGAGAAAGAGAAGGGGCCACAGGCAGATGGCCGCATCACCCTTTGCACATTTCCTTCAAAGCCTCATACTACCATGACTTTGAAATATATTACCATTCTTTTATCATCATTAGGTCTAAACCCTAGAACTCCCTCCCCAAATGCTCTATGTCCTGTGTGTTCTCTTTATTGGAAGAAATGCAACTGTTCAAAACAACTCACCACCTTCTCAGTAGTACTTTTGGGTGGCAAGGTGGTAGCGTTGCTGCCTTACAGCGCCAGAGACCCAGGGTTGATCCTGACCACAGGTGCTCTCTCTACCGGACCGCGTGGGTTTTCTCCGGGTGCTCCGCCTCACTGGAATGTTGTAAACAGATCTAATCTCCATACCAAGAGGAACATATATTTGCAATGGAGGGATAGAGGATTCTTGCCTTCCATCACAGTGAAGGGGTGTCTGGAGGAGTCACTGTGATGGATGTTTGTGTTAAAATTGTGTGTCTTGTGTCTTTTACTCGGTACTGTTGTGACTGCGTGGCAAATGATTTTCGTTCAATTCATCTTGAATGACAATAAAGGTCATTCAGATTCAGATTCAGGTGATATATTTAAGGCAGAGATAGATAATTTCTTGATTAGTGACGTTTCGGATCGAGACCCTTTTTCCTACACATTCCATATTTCCCTAGCATCGTCCACTTTGATCTGTCGTTTCACACCTTACCCTTCCATATCCCTAGACACCCTCTGCCCTGACTCTCAGTCTGAAGATGTGTCTCAACTCAAAACGTCACCCATTCCTTCTCTGCACAGATGCTGCCTGTCCCGCTGAGTTACTCCAGCATTTGTGTCTATTTTCGTTGTGTGACCAGCATCTGCAGTTCCTTCCACAATATACAAATAGCATTTGACGTGCTAGATGCAGAAATCATGTTTTTTTCAGGCTGTGAAGCAAAGGGTTAATCATTCAGGACTCAGAGGACAGTGATTTTTTTGAAATTCCTCAGCTGAATGCTGTGGAAGTCCAGTTGCTGCGTGTGTTGAAGATGAAGATCAATAAATGTTTAGATTTTAAGGGACTTCATATCTGAAAGTGACACTAAGCTAAAAGGACAACCATTCACTTATTGAAAGGAAGAGTCGACATTAAGGGCCAAAAGGCCTTCTTCTACAGTATTTGTTATGTTTTTTTGCAACATTAGACAATAGACAATAGTCAATAGGTGCAGGAGTAGGCCATTCAGCCCTTCGAGCCAGCACCGCCATTCAATGCGATCATGGCTGATCACTCTCAATCAGTACCCCGTTCCTGCCTTTTCCCCATATCCCCTCACTCCGCTATCCTTAAGAGCTCTATCCAGCTCTCTCTTGAAAGCATCCAACGAACTGGCCTCCACTGCCTTCTGAGGCAGAGAATTCCACACCTTCACCACTCTCTGACTGAAAAAGTTCTTCCTCATCTCCGTTCTAAATGGCCTACCCCTTATTCTTAAACTGTGGCCCCTTGTTCTGGACTCCCCCAACATTGGGAACATGTTTCCTGCCTCTAATGTGTCCAATCCCCTAATTATCTTATATGTTTCAATAAGATCCCCCCTCATCCTTCTAAATTCCAGTGTATACAAGCCCAATCGCTCCAGCCTTTCAACATACAATCAGCCAGACGATGCTTATCTGGAAGCTAAGCTCCAAATCATTGGTGACTTGTTCACTGAAACATACGAGAGAATGGGCCTGACACTAACATTCGTAAACATACTAACATCTTCCATCAGCCCATCTTCAGAGCACTACACTGCCCTTGACATGAGCCCTGCCCTTTCCCATGAAGTTCAAGGGAAAACCATGGAAAATATGGATCACTTTCCTTGTTTCACCTGTCAGTGAACGTAGATATTGATGACAACGCTCATCAGCACCTGCACAGCAGACTTTGACCATCTGAGGAAAAGAGAAGCTGCAGACTATAACTTCAAACACACCACAATCTATCCGACCACGATACAGGCAGCACGGTGGCGTAGCGGTAGAGCTGCTGCCTTACAGTGCCACAGCCCCAGGTTCGATCCTGACGACAGGTGCTGTCTGTACGGAGTTTGTACGTATTCCCCGTGACTGCGTGGGTTTTCTCTGGGTGCTCTGGTTTTCTCCCACACTCCAAAGACGTACAGGTTTGTAGGTTAATTGGCTTTGTATAATTGTAAATTGTCCCGTTGGAGGTGACAGAAATGTTGGAGGATAATTTGTTGGACACTTACTCTTACCCTTAACAACTTCTTTGACTCCTCCCACTTCCTCCAAACTCGAGACGTAGCTAAGGGGGCTCGCATGGGCCCTGCCTCTTTGTCGGGTACATCGAACAATCCCTGTTCCAGACGTACACTGGCCACATCCCCGAACTCTACCCCCACTACATTGACGACTGCATTGGTGCTACCTCTTGTACCCATGCAGAACTCACTGACTTCATACATTTCACCACTAATTTCCATCCTGCTCTTAAATATACTTGGACCATCTCCGACATTTCCCTCCCGTTTCTGGATCTCACCATCTCCATCACAGGAGACAAACAAGTGACTGACATCTACTACAAACCCACTGACTCCCACAGCTATCTGGACTACACTTCTTCCCACCCTGTCTCCTGCAAACAGTCTATCCCCTACTCCCAATTCCTCCGTCTACGCCGCATCTGTACCCAGGATGAGATGCCCAAGAGGCATCAGAGATGTCCTCATTCTTTAGGAAACGGGGCTTCCCCTCTTCCATTATAGATGAGGCTCTCACTAGGACCTCCTCTATATCTCGCAGCTCCGCTCTTGCTCCCCCTCCCCACATTCGTAACAAGGAACAGAATCCCCCTTGTCCTCACCTTCCACCCCATCAGCCAGCGTACCCAACAAATCATCCGCCAACATTTCCGTCACCTCCAACGGGATCCCACTACTGGCCACATCTTCCCATCTCCTCCCCTTTCTGCTTTCCGCAGAGACCGTTCCCTCCGTAATTCCCTGATCCACTCGTCCCTTCCCACCCAAACCATCCCCTCCCCAGGCACTTTCCCCTGCAACCACAGGAGATGCAACATGGGCCTCCTCCAGTGCCATAGTGACGCCCACCGGAAATTGGAGGAACAGCACCTCATGTTTCGCCTGGGCAGCTTGCAGCCCAGCGGTATGAACATTGACTTCTCTAACTTTAGATAGTTCCTCTGTCCCTCTCTTCCCCTCCCCCTTCCCAGTTCTCCCACTGTCTTCCTGTCTCCACCTATATCTTTTCTTTGTTCTGCTCCCCCTGACATCAGTCTGAAGAAGGGTCTCGACCCGAAGCGTCACCCATTCCTTCTCTCCTGAGATGCTGCCTGACCTGCTGAGTTACTCCAGCATTTTGTGATACCAGCAGAACTCCTAGTCACAGCCCGGATTCATATCATTGATATGAAATATTGATTTTAGCAGCTAACACTGCCATCTACTGGTGTTATTGAGAGTTGCGTGTCTGTAAATGGACACAAAAAGCTGGAGTAACTCAGTGGGTCAGGCAGCATCTCTGGAGAAAAGGAATAGATGTTGTCTCGGGTTGAGACTGTAAATGGATGTTGCCATGAGAATTTCAATTAGTTCAAATGGAACATGTTCAAATGGAACAGGCAGCATCTCTGAAGAGAAGGAATGGGCGACGTTTCGGGTCGAGACCCTTCTTCAGGCTGATCCGAAACGTCACCCATTCCTTCTCTCCAGAGATGCTGCCTGTCCCGCTGAGTTACTCCAGCATTTTGGGTCTACCTCCGGTTTAAACCAGCATCTGCAGTTCTTTCTTACACGTTCAAATGGAATATGGTGAACTACCGATAAATACTAATCTACAAAATCAATGTAGAAGTCAAGATTGTGCCAAAACTCTTGATCACATCACTGGAAGAAAGAGACAGTTTTAAGATAAGGCTGAAATCACAATCATGACGTGAATTAAACTTGTATTTTGAGTGTTTAGGAAATATTCCAATCTTGTGTAGTTAAATAAATGATTAACTAAACAGTCAGAAATTGATGAAAATGCTTGATCAATAAGACCTAATAAAAATGAAGAAATTGTAATATGCTTGCTAATGATTTCAGTGCGACAGTTACATTGTGACCCATACTGATCAAGAAATTGCCACTGAATAAAATCATTTCAACCGGTATGAAAACAGAAAGTGATAAAGTATAATATAATATACTTAGTGATAAAGTATAATATAATATACTATACTAATATAGTAGCCCTACTGATTCTCTTGAACTTCTACCGGTGTACAGTAGCGAGCATATTGGCAGGTTGCATCATGGTCTGGTTCGGCAACTTGAATGCCCAGGAGCGATGAAGACTGCAAAAAGTTGTGAACACTGCCCAGTCCATCACGGGCTCTGACCTCCCCACCATCGAAGGGATTTATCGGAGTCATTGTCTCAAAAAGGCAGCCAGCATCATCAGAGACCCACACCACCCTGGCCACACACTCATTTCACCACTGCCATCGGGAAGAAGGTACAGGAGCCTGAAAACTGTAACGTCCAGGTTCAGGGACAGCTTCTTCCCTACAGCCATTAAACACTACAACCTTAAATGGCCATTAATCCATTGCATCCAAGCAGAAAAGCCCCCCTTTATTCCCACTCTTTGCCTTATGCCAGTCAGCCAATCTTCTCTCCATGCTAGTACCTTGCCTCTAATACCATAGACAAGCCTAAGAGAGAATAGGACAAGCTTTCATAATTTACAATGCTAAATTAAAACTCTTAATGTAACTGTCACTGCTGTACAGTATATTGTTTGTACATTACTATTTTGGAAGCACAGATGATCACCCACCAGTCCATACATCTTATGCACAAAAAGAGGATGGGTATCCCTTTGAATATTTACTTAGGTTTAACATTGTTTTAATCCTGTCACTGCTGCACGGAAGTTGGAAGTTGAGCACAAATCAAATACAGATAGAATTTTCAACATGATCGAGTTTAAATATTAATGTAATTTAAAGACCACAGAATATAATAATAACCAATCTCGAAGCTGTAAATAATACATCCATTTTTATATAATGAACATTTTTCAAAACAAAATTCTGCAAGATTGAACAAAGCTCAAACTACATTTTGATAATAAAGACTGAAAGTGGGTGATATGAAATTTTCAACACAAGGAGGCTCAGTGGAGTATCATAGTTTTACTGACACAGGGTAAAAAGTTACCGCATCTAACTAAGATCACCACACGACAAGTTCATCTATCAAAGATAAACACAAAATGCTGGAGTAACTCAGCCGGACAGGCAGCATCTTGGGAGGGAAGGAATGGGTGACGTTTCGGGTCGAGACCCTTCTTCAGACTGATGTCAGGGAAAAGGGAAACGAGTGATATCGGCGGTGATGTAGAGAGACGCAGAACAAATGAATGAAAGATGAGCAAAAAAATAACAGTGATAAAGGAAACAGGCCATTGTTAGTTGTTTGCCAGGTGAGAACGAGAAGCTGGTGCAACTTGGGTGGGGGAGGGATGGAGAGAGAGGGAAAGCAGGGGTTACTTGATGGTACTCCAGCATTTTGTGTCTATCTTCGGTTTAAACCAGCATCTGCAGTTCCTTCCTACACAAGTTCATCTATCATCTCCACAAGGTAAATGAAATTACAGCATTTTTACTTTTTTTAAGTTACAATGTTGAAAGTATTATATATCCTTTCCTGTTTATCGTGGGCCTTGTTTAGTGTATGTTTACTGGCTTCTTTTCCAATAATATGCATATTTACCTCCCCTCCTTACTTGGTTACAGCAGACAATTGGCAAAAACTAACTCCAATCTCCCCTATGGTCTGTATTCATGAGAGTTATCTACTGATACAAGACAAATATCATGGATAAATTATACTTCTCACAAAAACACAGCCAACTCGTTGTTTTGTAGGCAGAAGTTGAAGGCATTATATTCCTCGGTTTCACTTGCCAAACCTCTTCATTTTTCAAAGAATGCTCATCAATACTTCTGAATGGAAATTAACATTTGGAAAGACATTACTGAATGATGAGTAACAAGCTGGTGGACTTCATTTTATTTTCCTATCATCGGGATCTTCTTTGCTCGCCACCTTTGTGTCGTAAGCATTGAACTGCGAGTCAGTGCCAAAGATTTTGTCGCAGTAGGTGAAAGTTGAAGCATGGTTTCCAATCAAGATCATGTGGTGAAAATCGTGAAAACGAGCTCCAGCATGAAAGGGGATCAGATGCAAAGGATTTATAGGGATGTCATAACCGCTGAAGACAAAGAGAAATTATATTAAAATAATGCCGTACAAAGGCAGCACAGACTAAATTAACTACATTAACTAAAATGTACTACATCCCGCAGCTCCGCTCTTGCTCCCCCTCCCCTCACTCATAACAAGGACAGAATCCCCCTCGTGCTCACCTTCCACCCCATCAGCCAGCGTATCCAACAAATCATCCGCCAACATTTCCATCACCTACAACGGGACCCCACCACTGGCCATATCTTCCCATCTCCTCCCCTCTCTGCGTTCCGCAGAGACCGTTCCCTCCGTAACTCCCTAGTCCACTCGTCCCTTCCTACCCAAACCACCCCAACCCCGGGCACTTTCCCCTGCAACCGTACGAGATGCAACACCTGCCCCTTTACCTCCCCCCTCAACTCCATCCAAGGACCCAAACAGTCTTTCCAGGTGAGACAAAGGTTCACCTGCACCTCCTCCAACCTCATCTATTGCATCCGCTGCTCTAGATGTCAACTTATTTACATCGGCGAAACCAAGCGCAGGCTCGGCGACCGTTTCGCTCAACACCTTCGCTCAGTCCGCATTGACCAAACTGATCTCCCGGTGGCTGAGCACTTCAACTCCCCCTCCCATTCCCAGTCTGACCTTTCTGTCATGGGCCTCCTCCAGTGCCATAGTGAGGCCCACCGGAAATTGGAGAAACAGCACCTCATATTTCGCCTGGGCAGCTTGCAGCCCAGTGGTATGAACATCGACTTCTCCAACTTTAGATAGTTCCTCTGTCCCTCTCTTCCCCTCCTCCTTCCCAGATCTCCCTCTATCTTCCTGTCTCCACCTATATCCTTCCTTTGTCCCGCCCCCCTGACATCAGTCTGAAGATGGGTCTCGACCCGAAACGTCACCCATTCCTTCTCTCCTGAGATGCTGCCTGACCTGCTGAGTTACTCCAGCATTTTGTGAATAAATACCTTCGATTTGTACCAGCATCTGCAGTTATTTTCTTTAACTAAAATATCGACGTCTCTCCTCAGATGCTGCTTAACTTGCAAAATATATCCGACATTTTCTGTTTTCCTATTTCCAGCAGCAGGAGAAGAAACATAGAATCATAGAAAATAGGTGCAGGAGTATGTCATTTTGCCCTCTGAGCCAACACCACCATTCAATATGATCATGGATGACCATCCAAAATCAGTACCCCCATTCCTGCTTTCTCCCCTATATGCCTTAATAGAAATATTAACTTTAATAACAAAAGGATGACAGGTTTTCAGAAAAGTTTCAATACACCGTCCTTCTGCACAAATTGTGATTTCGAGAGGAGAAATACAATAATAATGGGAAACCTGCTTAGACACTGACAAATAACATTTGCTGAAATAACAGTGTAAGGAATATTAGAGATGTTTTTCTGGATCATTATTTTGAGGAACCAGTAGGTAAAGGGTTAATTTGGGTTAACCCTCTTCGACCACTTCTGTCAATAGACAATAGACAATAGACAATAGGTGCAGGAGTAGGCCATTCAGCCCTTCGAGCCAGCACCGCCATTCAATGCGATCATGGCTGATCACTCTCAATCAGTACCCCGTTCCTGCCTTCCCCCCCTACCCCCTCACTCCGCTATCCTTAAGAGCTCTATCCAGCTCTCTCTTGAAAGCATCCAACGAACTGGCCTCCACTGCCTTCTGAGGCAGAGAATTCCACACCTTCACCACTCTCTGACTGAAAAAGTTCTTCCTCATCTCCGTTCTAAATGGCCTACCCCTTATTCTTAAACTGTGGCCCCTTGTTCTGGACTCCCCCAACATTGGGAACATGTTTCCTGCCTCTAATGTGTCCAATCCCCTAATTATCTTATATGTTTCAATAAGATCCCCCCTCATCCTTCTAAATTCCATAACTATTTCAAAGCTAGTAGAATTCCAGTCACTGGTCCCAAAGTGCTCCCTCACTAACAACTCATTCACTTGCCCACCCTATTCCCCAAGAGTAGGCAAATCTTAGCCCTCTTCCTGGCAGGGACCTCAAGATAGGTTTGAAGAAGCTCTCCTGAACACACTTGGCAAATTCTGAACACACTTGGCAAATTCAGCTTTCCTCCACACACTTGGCAAAAATAGGGTTGTAATCATATCATATCATATATATACAGCCGGAAACAGGCCCTTTCGGCCCATCAAGTCCGTGCCGCCCAGCGATCCCCGTACATTAACACTATCCCACACCCACTAGGGACAATTTTTTTACATTTACCCAGCCAATTAACCTACATACCTGTACGTCTTTGGATATAATGTTATTTTAATTTCCCTAATATTGTCCAGGACTGCCATGATGCTAAGGACTTAGATGGAGTGACTCCATCTTAAGTGCTTAGCACCATGGCAGTCCTAGACAATATTAGGGAAATTAAATTAACCTTATATTACAACCCTATTTTTCCTACTTCAAATGCTGTGACACCAATGCCCTCTATATAATTGCAATAAAGCTTCCACACTCCTTGAATTAAATGCTCTTGTAATAAAGGCTTGTCCCAAAGTGAGGGCACAAATGTGAAAGATACAAATAAATGGTTTTGCAGCCAAGGGGTCTTTCTGAATTAGAATCTGATGTGATTCAATAGACAATAGACAATAGACAATAGGTGCAGGAGTAGGCCATTCGGCCCTTCGAGCCAGCACCGCCATTCAATGTGATCAATCAGTACCCCGTTCCTGCTTTCTCCCCATACCCCCTGACTCCGCTATCCTTAAGAGCTCTATCTAGCTCTCTCTAGAACGTATTCAGAGAATTGGCCTCCACTGCCCTCTGAGGCAGAGAATTCCACAGATTCACAACTCTCTGCCTGAAAAAGTTTTTCCTCATCTCCGTTCTAAATGCACAACGAGAGAGATAAATGACACAATGAAGATACACCAGGAGAATCGGCTATGGGTGGGACTCACGTTGTTGACCTCCTGGCGGTGAGTGAGCCCTGTCAGGCGAACGACAACAAACAGAGACAGCAGAAGCAGAAGCAGAAATTAGCAGAAATGGCAGAAATAACAACGAACACACAACAGCTGCTTGCAGCCCAAATGCAACCTCAGTCACTGCAGCTTGGCGCCAACCCGGAGCATGCGCCCTTCTTAGGGCGGGCACCTACGGATGTCGAACCGGATGGCATCACCCTGCCGCAGATGAATGCGGAAGGCCTCACCAAGGCGAAGACCACCGTCATTGAACATCTGCTACAGACCCACAAAGTCACTGCGACCCTGCTCCAAGAGACTCACAAGTGACAGCTCCCACCTGAAGATCCCTGGTTATAGCCTACACTGAGAGCAACACCCACGGGATCGCCACTTTTGTCTACAGTGCCTGGAGGGCTTTACATAACTTCTGCCGCCTCAAACGCAAGAAGATGAAGAAGGCTATGGGTCATACGCATGACAGTGGGCAGGCAATGCTCAGCAATGATGCAAAAGGAAAAGTATTCCTTTCAGGCACAAACCCCCAAAAGGGAAGGGATTCCCCAGCAGCTAAAAATTAACGATAATATTAAACCCAAAAAAATCAGCTCAATATAATTGTCAATTTCATTTAGCCAAGGAGGATCAAGAAATTGATCAAGTAAGGCAAGATAGAATCTGAGAGTAGACAGCTGAAACGGATCTGTTCAGGAAAGCAACTGCGACTGGATTATGTCTTAGGCCTCAGCTATTCGCAGTCTATATGAATGACAGGGCCAAGAAGATGAAATGGCATATTTCCAGTTTTGCTGACAAATCGTAAGTAATCGGTGGTATCGTGAGTACAAAGGAGGTTGCAGGGGCTTCAAGATGACTATACAAGCTGTGTGAATGGTCGATAACATGTTGGATTAAATATAGTCAAGTCAAGTTTATTTGTCACATACACATACAAGAGGTGCAGTGAAATGAAAGGTCACCCACAGTCCAGCAATAGAGCAATAAAAATAAGCAATTTCACACATAATCACAACCAACACAAAACAAAACAAAAAGAAATATCCATCACAGTGAGTCTCCTCCAGTCACCTCCTCATTGTGATGAATGTGGAAAAATCTGAGCTCATCCTCTTTCTCACACACCACAGAGAAGGGGAGTATTTGTTTTTAAAAGCAGAGAGTTTGGGTGCTTCAACTTGTGCATTGGTTGCCAAACGCCAACACATAGGTGCTGCAAGTGATGAGGAGGGTAAACAGTGTATTAGCCTTTATCACAAGAGCATTTGATTCCAGGAGTGCATAAGCTTTTCTGCAGCTATTTCGGCCCTCGGTGACTCAGTGTTTGAAGTACATCAACATCACGACTGGTTCTGATGCGCAGTGCGGGAGGGCGGATAAGTGTAGGAAAAACAGGGTTGTGGTATTAGGTTATTTTAATTTCCCTAATATTGACTAGGACCGCCATGTGGGGCCTCGGCAGCAACGGGAGCCTCGGTGACAGTGGGGCCTTGCAATCGACCCGCGATCAGCGTGAGGAGTCGATGAGCGTGAGGGGGGGAGGGAGGGCAAGACAATGGGGACCGCCGTGAGGGATTGTGGGAGAACAAAGGGGGACCTGGTGTGGGGGGGGTGGGCACTAGATTAGTATCCTCTGCCCAGGGGATAAGTCTGCGTTCTTTTATACGTTCGTTCCTTCCGGCGAAGGCAGCCAGCCAACAGTCGCTTGTCTTTGTCTTTTTTTCACTTTTAATTTAATTTTAAGTTCAAAGGTTGGAAGTTCAGGGTCGAGCCAGTAGTTTGGTATGCTTACCTTTACTTGCACTGACCTATTTTACAAGATAGCTTGTGGAAAAAAAGGCGGCACGGTGGTACAGTGGTAGAGTTGTGCCTTACAGCGCTTGCAGCGCCAGAGACCCAGGTTCGATCCCAACCATGGGTGGTGTCTGTATGGAGTTTGTACGTTCTCATGTTCTTGTGGGTTTTCTCAGAGATTTTCGGTTTCCTCCCATACTCCAAAGATGTACAGGTTTGTAGGATAATTGGTTTGGTATAAATGTAAAATTGTAAAAGATTGTCCCTAGTGCACGTTGGAAAGTGTTAGCGTGCAGGAATCGCTGGTCGGCGCTGACTCAGTGGGCCGAAGGGCCTGTTCCCGCGCTGTATCTCTAAACTAAACTAAATCACATTGGGAATTAAAACTGATAATGCACCGTGAACACTATTCAAATTATAGAACACATACCTTTAAAATTAGGAAGAGAAAAGCGTGAAACAATTCAAACAAACGACCAGTACTGTTTCAAAATATTTTAACAGGAGAGACATGGAAGCATGGAAGTAATAAAATAAGGGGAAACATGTTTATTTTTTGTTGAATTACTAAATCATTCTTATGGCCCAGTAAATCATGCAGTAGGCAATTTATAATATACTAGAAAAGAGGGCCCGTTGGGCCCGTCCCCACACCCCCCATTCTCACTCCCCCAGCCCCACTCTTACTCTCCAAGTGTGCCCGTTGGGCCCGGAAAAGAGGGCCCGTTGGGCCCGTCCCCACACCCCCCATTCTCTCCTCCCCCAGCCCCACTCTTACTCTCCAAGTGTGCCCGTTGGGCCCGTCCTCCTGATCTGTGTATGTCAAGTGACCACTATAGCCTTCATTCTTTTTTTTTTTCCCTAATCAGATGTTTGTTTGTTTTTTCCTAATCAGATGTGCAGTACTTTGGTCAACGTGGGTTGTTTTTAAATGTGCTATACAAATAAAACTGACTTGACTTGACTTGACTTGCAATAACAAAAAAGACTTCTTGGAAGCTTTTCGAAACAATGTAGCCGTCACAAGCTGAAAACTAAATCCTTGCTGAAAACTAAATCCTTTTCTGGAAACTTTTGGAAACAAATGTAGCCCCTTGAAGAAAAGGGTTAGAAATGAAAAATTTAAACTTTAATATCTCTCTAGCTTTAAAAAGGTAGCTTCAATTTGAACGAAAGTACTTACAATAGTTGCCCAGGTTAATGGTGAATACGGCGGTACAAAAATCGTAGCGCTTTGGTGTACCGTCTAGGAGGAGTAGGGTTTGTAAGTAATCTTCCGTACATACACATATACATACATACATACGGAATGTTGGACCGCAGAGTTTTAGTATTATATAGAAGATATTGTGTAGGAAGAAATTACAGATGCCAGTTTAAATCGTAGACACAAAATGCTGGAGTAACTGTACGGAGTTTGTACGTTCTCCCCGTGACCTGCGTGGGTTTTCTCCGAGATCTTCGGTTTCCTCCCACACTCCAAAGACGTAGAGGTATGTAGGTTAATTGACTGGGTAAATGTTTTTTTTAAATTGTCCCTAGTGTGTGTGGGATAGTGTTAATGTGCAGGGATCGCTGGGCGGCGCGGACTCGGTGGGCCGAGGGGCCTGTTTCCGCACTGTATCTCTAAAAAAAACAAAAAAAACTCAGCGGGACAGGCAGCATCTCTGGAGAAAAGGAAAAGGTGACGTTTCGGGTCGAGATCCTTCTTCAGTCTGGGTCTGAATATATTGTATAATAATTTATATTATTTCTTTATACTTACCCATGGACATCGATCGTTTCCAAAAGACGAAAAGCCACCCAAGCCCACAGTAGCATCACATGGTTACAGAAGATCATGATTCCAATGGAAATACCTGCACCAAGGATAACAGTCTCCAATGGGTGAGCATATTCAGCCTGCATGCCAAATGGAGACTAAAGTAAAATATTAAAATAAATGTTGTTGTCTCAGTTTGTGATAAAAATTATAATATTACACTTGGGGTAGGAAAAATGATATGCTTCATGGATTCAACATTTACAACCGAGCCCATCATGTTCTCAATGTCCCCTCACATACCCTTGTAAATACAACGACAAACGTACAACAGCGAATGCAACGCCAGAGACCAGGGTTCGATCCCGACTGTTGGTGCTGTCTGTATGGAGTTTTTACGTTCTCCCTGTGACCACGTGGGTTTTCTCCGAGATCTTCGGTTTCCTCCCAAACTGCAAAGAGGTACAAGTAATGTAGGTTAATTGGCTTGGTAAATGTAAAAATTATCCCTAGTGGATATAGGATAGTGTTAATGTGCGGGGATCGCTGGTCGACACGGACCCGGTGGGCCGAAAGTGACTGCTTCCGCGCCGTATCTCTAAACTAAACTAAACTAAAACTTAGTTATGAAAAAAATGGTTCTGTTTGAGGTCACACACGTGACCCGTCATATTTGACCTCTGACCCTAAACAAATATTTTCAGCCTAATGTATAAAAATTTCTCTTGATAAACTTCGACATACATAAGTCATATATACAGTACAAAATAATATACCTGTAATGCTTTCCAAATTGGAAGAGATGTATTCCACAATTTTTCATTATTTTGGGTCACACACGTGACTAAGAATGGACCTCATGAATAAACTTTGAGACAATAACAACACCTTTCTTCTTTTGTCTTTATTTCCAGGTTCAGAGACTCACTCTTTACAATATCAGTTAAAACCATGAACAGCAATAACCAAAGATAGTTATGTCTTGTTTAGTACCTGGTATCCACTACCCACATGCTGCCATATCTGTACGTATCTCCTCCATGCATGTCGTGTCACACACGTGACCCCCCCCCCACCCAAAAAAAGCGTCGCACACGTGACCAGACGTCATCACATAAAGTAATACATTAAAAACTTCTTGTAAGAGATTAATCTTGTAAGAGATTAATCTTATTCATTGCTGAAATTCTGAAATAAACGCGAAAACACTGGAAATGCTCAGCAGTCAGGCAGCACTACCCTGCACACACTAGGAACAATTTACACATACACCCAGCCAATTAACCTACACACCTGTACGTTTTTGGAGTGTGGGAGGAAACCGAAGATCTCGGAGAAAACCCACGCAGGTCACGGGGAGAACGTACAAACTCCGTACAGAGAGCGCCCGTAGTCAGGATCGAAGCCGGGACTCCGGCGCTGCAAGGCAGGCTCTCTACTTTTGTCAAAGATGCCCAGGCTTTAAGGCTGTAAGGCAGCAACTCTACCGCTGCGCCACCGTGCCGCCCACCCCTGCTAATTGTTAGCAGACATTTCCTTCTGAGCAGATGATGTCGGAACTGCTGAGTTTTTAATTATTTTCTGTTGTTTCGGTTTTTGTCAGCATTTTGGCCAGTGAACATGAGTATTGTAATATATTCATGCATATTCATGTGCCATGTTAATGAGTGGGTGTTCCTTATTAGCCGAGAACACTGGGTAAATAAAGGCTGGCGTGATTCAGGCAACGAACGTGTGAGTGTACTTTATCTTTATGCCGTGCTGAACATAACAAAATTGGCGACGAGGACGGGATTGTGGAGGAGACAGTTTGTTTTGCATAGCTAGCATAGCTTTTGTACTGCTAAGATTTAGGTGCTTTGCTACACCAGAACAGGCAGGAAATCTGAGCTTGTGCAAAAAAAAACAACTTTCCTCGTTCCTTTGTTTAAAAAAAAAGAGAGGGACAAAATGGCAGCGTCCACGGGCTACATCGGAAGCCTGGGCATCTTTGACAAAAGTAGAGAGTCGTTCAGCTCCTATATGGAAAGAGCGAACATGTTCTTCATGGCAAACAACATCACAGTGACTAGTGGTGAAGGAGAGGTAGTGGCTGTGACAAACAAGGCCGTTCGTGAACGCATAAAAGCGATTCTGCTCACGGAGATCGGACCTGAAGTGTACGGCACACTCGTGAATATCCTTGCGCCCATAAAGGCAAAAGATGTGCCATTCAGTGACATTATAAAGAAGTTGGAGGAGCACTTCAACCCAAAGCCTCTGGAAATTGCAGAAAGCTACAAATTCGGCACGAGAAACCAGAAGCAAAACGAGACAATCAGTGAGTACATTGTTGCCTTGATAAACTTAACATTACAAGTATGACAAAAGTATTTTGTGATTTTGGTTTTGGTGAGGGCCACCCACATAGGCAGCACAGTGGCGCAGCGCCGGAGACCCGGGTTTGATCCTGATTACAGGTGCTGTCTGTATCAAGTTTGCACGTTCTCCCTGTGATTCCCAGCGGGTTTGGTTTTCATCCGGGTCTTTCTGTTTCCTCCCACATTCTAAAGACCTGCATGTTTGTAGGTTAATTGGTTTCTGGAAACTTCCCTAGTGTGTAGCAGGCCTGTGGAGTCGATACCCAAAACACCCGACTCCGACCCCTAGGTATAATAAATCTAAATCTGCTATGATGACATTGCACAAGATGGCATTTCATCAGAACTACACGAATCATCAGGCTGTTCAGAAATTATCCAGGCATGTTCACTCAGTAGCAGGTGGAGGGAAATCAGCTGGTGATGGCATTTGTTTACGTTTTGTTTCTCGTCGTTCTGCCACCAGATGGCAGCACTGATGCGATTTCTCATTCTCTCGGGTGGAAATAAAGTGTGTGGGATAGACAATAGACAATAGGTGCAGGAGTAGGCCATTCGGCCCTTCAAGATAGCACCGCCATTCAATGTGATCATGGCTGATCATCCACAATGCAGTGGATCCATGGCTGATCATCCACAGTTCCTGCCTTCGCCCCATACCCCCTGACTCCGCTAGCATTAAGAGCTCTATCTAGCTCTCTCTTGAATGCATCCAGAGAATTTGCCTCCACTGCCTTCTGAGGCAGAGAATTCCACAGATTTTACAACTCTCTGAGTGAATTTTTTTTTCCTCATTTCCATTCTAAATGGCCTACCCCTTATTCTTAAACTGTGGCCCCTGGTTCTGGACTCCCCCAACATTGGGAACATGTTTCCTGCCTCGAGTGTGTCCAATCCCTTAATAATCTTATATGTTTCAATAAGATCCCCTCTCATCCTTCTAAATTCCAGTGTATACAAGCCCAGTCGCTCCAGTCTTTCAACATATGATAGTCCCGCCATTCCGGGAATTAACCTAGTAAACCTACGCTGCACTCCCTCAATAGCAAGAATATCCTTCCTCAAATTTGGAGACCAAAACTGCACACAGTACTCCAGGTGCGGTCTCACTGGGGCCCTGTACAACTGCAGAAGGACCTCTTTGCTCCTATACTCAACTCCTCTTGTCATGAAGGCCAACTTTAGCTTTTTTCCAATTTATGTAACCTCTGTCATTTATGTTGAGGTCGGAGTTAGAGTCGGAGTCGGGACTTTTTTACCAACTCCGACTCTGACTCAAGCAGTACCAAAATTACTCCAACTCTGACCAACTCCACGGCCCTGGTGTGTAGGACATAGAACTAGTGCACGGGTGATCGATGGTCGTTCTGGACTTGGTTGGCCGAAGGACCTGTTTCCACACTGCATCTCTAATCTGTAGCCACACAATGACAAATATTGCAGTTTTATTATAGGAGCCATCCAGCGGCCGAGCATTAGAAGTTATGTTGACCACCATATTTACATTATATAGGCTCAGTTCCCAAGTTCAAGTATTTATGCAAAGGCAGGAGTGACTGTCATTCTGGATGCTTTCCGGAGCTATAAATAAAACTACCCTTTAACATAAATCAGTAGTTCAAATCATCATTAAACCTTTCTAAGTGTAAACAGTCAAAATCGTCACTTCGCAACATTAAAACTGAAGTAGAAAAAAACGGGTGAACGACCTTGTTAACAAACATTGGATAAATTCTTGATGTTGTTAAGTAGATAAAGAAGGGAAGCATTTTAATACCTGGTCAGCAAGATAACATTTCATTAAGTAGGTTGCATCATTTGCTGCTTTCTTTTGTGCTGTGATATTTATCTTGTGGTGGCTATTTTTTTCCTTTGATTTCTAATACTGCTAAAGTGCTGAAGTTCGTTTTGTTAAAAGCATAAACCTAATTGCTTTATTAATAGAACAGGTGGATGCTGATGCTTTGTTATGCTGGAAGGTACAGGGTGTTTTGTGGCAGCTTGGCCATTGTAATCTTGGCTTTGCCTGACTGACATAGTGGGTGGCATTATTAATTTGCATTCATTCAAGACATCCATAGATCCTGTAAACATAACTCTTGATCGTTTTTTAAAGTTTTTAGCATGAAAGCTAATGGCGGTCTTTGTTTATATTTTTGATCCTTTTCGTCTTTCTAGATAACACACCTGACTTGGGAACAGGCAGCCAACCTGTTGCTAGGTTTCTGCCATAATACTTTGTAACTCGTCTGGAGAAAATAAGCCAGGGCTTATTGCCCGGTTGACTGATTTTTGTGAAACGCAGGATGGCAAAGTGCTCTTACAGTTACAGACACCAAGCATGGTTGCTCCATTTCAACCACATGCTTATTAAAATAAAAAGACAATGGTTTATTTCAGAGACTTTAACTTCTTTACATCGGCGAAACCAAACGCAGGCTCGGCGATCGTCTCGCTCAACACTTTCGCTCAGTCCGCCTTAACCAACCTGATCTCCCGGTGGCTGAGCACTTCAACTCCCCCTCCCACTCCCAGTCTGACCTTTCTGTCATGGGCCTCCTCCAGTGCCATAGTGAGGCCCACCGGAAATTGAAGGAACAGCACCTCATATTTTGCATGGGCAGCTTGCAGTCCAGTGGTATGAACATCGACTTCCCAAACTTTAGATAGTTCCTCTGTCCCTCTCTTCCCCTCCCCCTTCCCAGTTCTCCCTCTATCTTCCTGTCTCCACCTATATCCTTCCTTTGTCCCGCCCCCCTGACATCAGTCTGAAGAAGGGTCTCGACCCGAAACGTCACCCATTCCTTCTCTCCTGAGATGCTGCCTGACCTGCTGAGTTACTCCAGCATTTTGTGAATAAATACCTATGGTTTATTTCAGAGCATCATGGCTGTTGTGGGCTGATGAGCCTGTTTCTGTGCTGTACAACTCTTCAAGTCTATGACTTTAGTTAGGTTTGGCTGCTGATTTTTTTATTTCAACCGCATGTCGTTGGGACAGACTTGTTGGCTGGTGCATTGACTTCCAGACCAACAACACTGGCCAAAGGTCAATGTTGTACATGACTGAGTGTTAAGATCTGGCAGATTTACATATTTTGGGAGGCGTTCGCTGTGGACATTAATTTCCCAACCTGGCACTCCGACATTATTTTCCAAACAACCAGACATGAGTGTTAAACTTGGCAAGTGTAAAATTCGGGAACAAGGTTGGAGGAGGTACGGATGAATCTCTGCCTCAGCCGGAAGGGCAGTTTGGTCTCTGGATGGTGGTGAGGATGGAGATGTGGGGAGAGGTGTTGTTGTGTCACTGTGGCACGAGGGAGAGGGGTCAGCACAGAGGGATGGGTGAATCGGGGAGTCAGGGATGGAATGGCCCCTGTGGAAAGCAACAAAAAAAGGTGGGAAGGGGAAAATGTGACAGGTGGTGGGAGTGTCAAAGAACTATAGGAGAAGTCTTCTGCATGGCCACACTTCTATAGCACAACTCCTAATGTCATGCCAGAGCTTCGTCATGATAATGCTGCAGAAAGGCAGCACGACCACAAAGGCCACCCATGAACACTGTGGTAGACAAGGCTCACCATTATAGCATCATAGAAGCGTGGAAACATTCCCTTGCCCACACCGGCCAACATGTCCCAGCTACACTATTCCCACCTGCCAGTGTTTGGTCCATATCCCTCCAAACCTGTCCAATCCATGTACCTGTCTAACTGTTTCTTAAATGTTGGGATAATCCTTGCCTCAGCTACCTCCTCTGGCAGCTTGTTCCATCCCCCCACCACCCATCACTGTTATAGTCATAGAGCCATTAAGTGTGGCAAGAGGCCTTTTGGCCCAACTTGCACAAACCGACCAACATGCCCGATCCACACTAGTCTCACCTGCCTGCGTTTGACCCTTATCCCTCTAAACCTATCCTATCCATGTACTGTCTAAATGTTTCTTAAAATGTCAAGAATATGTTCTTGACAAGAGGGCCAAAGTCTTAAGGATGACCCAGCAGCTTTTGGCAGTCAGAGTTAAATCTGACTAGCCTGAAAGTTCTGGACAACAGTCAGCAACCCGCTAATGTTTGGCTCTGGTACTATACACAAGGCCTGCAGTCCCAGGAGATGTCACGTTTGATATCAGTTTGTTGTCATGTGACACCTGGGGAGCAGAGGGGGGGGGGGACCTCAGCCACAGAGGAGGTAGAGTGGGTGGAAGAATGTAGTTCTTCAAGTTTCTGGATCATTGGGACCTCTTCTGGGGGAAGTATGACCTGTACAAAAAGGACGGGTTGCATCTGAACCTGAGGGGAACCAATATCCTGGCGGGGAGATTTGCTAAAATAATTGCGGAGACTTTAAACTAGTAAGGTTGGGGGGAGGGACTCAAACACAGATAGCTAACAGGCAGTGTGTGAGGCAGGAGGCAGAAAAGGGAAACACTCAGACCCAATATGTAGGAGAGAAAGAAGGGAAAAGAAATAAACTGAGAATAAGAAATTATGGGTCCCTTAAATGTGTATATTTTAATGCTAGGAGCATTGTAAGAAAGGTGGATGAGCTTAGAGCCTGGATTGACATCTGGAAGTATGATGTTGTGGCGATCAGTGAAACATGGTTGCAGGAGGGTTGCGATTGGCAATTAAATATTCCAGGATTTCATTGTTTCAGATGTGATAGAATCGGAGGGGCAAGAGGTGGGGGTGTTGCATTGCTTGTCAGGGAGGATATCACAGCAATGCTTTGGCAGGACAGACTAGAAGGCTCGATTAGGGAGGCTGTTTGGGTGGAACTCAGAAATGAGAAAGGTTTAGCAACACTTATAGGGGTGTATTATAGACCGCCAAATAGGGAACGAGAATTGGAAGAGCAAATATGTAAGGAGATAGCAGATATTAGTAGTAAGCACAGAGTGGTGATTGTGGGTGATTTCAATTTTCCGTATATAGACTGGGAATCGCATTCTGTTAAAGGGCTGGATGGTTTGGAGTTTGTAAAATGTGTGCAGGATAGTTTTTTGCAGCAATACGTAGAGGTATCTACCAGAGAAGGGGCAGTGTTGGACCTCCTGTTAGGAAATGAGATGGGTCAGGTGACGGAGGTATGTGTTGAGGAGCACTTTGGGTCTAGTGATCACAATGCCATTAGTTTTAATATCATTATGGAGAAGGTCAAATCTGGACCAAGGGTTGAGATTTTGGATTGGAGAAAGGCTAATTTTGAGGAGATGAGAAAGGATTTAAAAGGAGTGAAATGGAAATTTTTGTTTTATGAAAAGGATATAATAGAGAAATGGAGGATATTTAAAGGTGAAATTTTGAGAGTACAGAGTCTTTATGTCCCTGTTCGGTGGAAAGGAAAGAATAATAATTTGAAAGAGCCGTGGTTTTCCAGGGAAATTGGACACTTGGTTCGGAAAAAGAGGGAGATATACAATAAATATAAGCGGCAGGGAGTAAATGAGGTTCTTGAGGAATATAAAGAATGTAAAAGGAATCTTAAGAAGGAAATTAGAAAAGCGAAAAAAAGATATGAGGCTGCTTTGGCAAGTAATGTAAAAGTAAACCCCAAGGGGTTCTACAGATATGTCAATAGCAAAAGGATAGTGAGGGATAAAATTGGTCCATTAGAGAGTCAGAGTGGTCAGCTATGTGCTGAGCCGGAAGAAATGGGGGAGATATTAAACAATTTATTTTCTTCGGTATTTACCGAGGAGAAGGATATTGAATTATGTGAGGTAAGCGAAACAAGTAGAGTAGTGATGGAAATTAGGAGGATTAAAGAAGAGGAGGTACGGACACTTTTGAAAAATATAAAAGTGGATAAGTCTCCAGGTCCTGATAGGATATTCCCTAGGACATTGAGGGAAGTTAGTGCAGAAATAGCAGGGGCTATGACGGAAATATTTCAAACGTCATTAGAAACGGGGATGGTGCCGGAAGATTGGCGCATTGCGCATGTTGTGCCCTTGTTTAAAAAAGGTTCTAAAAGTAAACCTAGCAATTATAGACCTATTAGTTTGACGTCCGTGGTGGGAAAATTAATGGAAAAGATACTTAGGGACAATATATATAATTATTTGGATAATCAAGGCCTGATTAGAAACAGTCAACATGGATTTGTGCCTGGAAGGTCATGTTTGACTAATCTTCTTGAATTTTTTGAAGAGGTTACCAGGGAAATTGATAAGGGCAAGGCTGTGGATGTTGTCTATATGGACTTCAGTAAGGCATTTGACAAGGTTCCACATGGAAGGTTGATTAAGAAGGTTAAATCGTTGGGTATTAATAGTGAGGTTGCAAGATGGATTCAACAATGGCTGAATGGGAGATACCAGAGGGTAACGGTTGACAATTGTATGTCAGGTTGGAGGCCAGTGTCTAGTGGAGTACCCCAAGGATCTGTGTTGGGTCCACTGTTGTTTGTCATTTACATTAATGATCTGGATGATGGTGTGGCAAATTGGATTAGTAAATATGCAGATGATACTAAGATAGGTGGAGTAGTTGATAGTGAGGTAGATTTTCAAAGTCTACAGAGAGACTTGGGCCTTTTGGAAGGGTGGGCTGAAAGATGGCAGATGGAGTTTAATGCTGATAAGTGTGAGGTGCTGCATTTTGGTAGGACAAATCAAAATAGGACGTACAGGGTAAATGGTAGGGAATTGAGGAATGCAGTGGAACAGAGGGATCTGGGAATAACTGTGCATTGTTCCCTGAAGGTGGAATCTCATGTGGATAGGGTGGTGAAGAAGGCGTTTGGTATGCTTGCCTTTATAAATCAGAGCATCGAGTATAGAAGTTGGGATGTAATGTTGAAATTGTACAGGGCATTGGTGAGGCCGAATCTGGAGTATGGTGTGCAGTTCTGGTCGCCAAATTATAGGAAGGATGTCGACAAAATGGAGAGGGTACAGAGGAGATTTACTAGAATGTTGCCTGGGTTTCAGCACTTAGGCTACAGAGAGAGGTTGAACAGGTTGGGTCTTTATTCTTTGGAGCGTAGAAGGTTGAGGGGGGACTTGATAGAGGTTTTTTAAATTTTGAGAGGGACGGACAGAGTTGACTTGGGTAGGCTTTTCCCTTTGAGAGTGGGGAAGATTCCAACAAGGGGACATAGCTTCAGAATTGAGGGACAAAGGTTTAGGGGTAACATGAGGGGGAACTTCTTTACTCAGAGGGTGGTGGCTGTATGGAATGGGCTTCCGGTGGAAGTGGTGGAGGCTGGCTCGATTTTATTATTTAAGAGTAAATTGGATAGGTATATGGATAGGAGGGGATTAGAGGGTTATGGTCTGAGTGCAGGTAGATGAGACTAGGTCTGGGAGAATGGTCGGCGTGGACTGGTAGGGCCGGACAGGCCTGTTTCCATGCTGTAGTTGTTATATGTTATATATGTTATATGTTAGTTGAGTATTGTTCTGTAATGGGGAAATGGGGAAAGGTAGGAAGGCAGAGGATGGGAAATAAGGAGGGTGGGAGATGGATTTCATTGCAAGAAATCAGGGAGAATGTGAGAGAAAGGGTTAAACCAGAACCTGCAGATAAGTGAAAAGGTGCTTCTGAACCCAGAGGTGAGCCCACCTACATACAATTTAAAATGGTGATTCTTTCTGAGGAATAGAGCCTTTATTTGATAGTTAACAATGAGATTGCCTCCTTGGTTGCTGTGGCGAAGAGTTCACACTCCCACCTCCTGTGCTCTTGGCTTTTTAATGTCACAATAGGCAGGGACGAATTGAATCTCCCAAGAGTTTTTGAAACACATTCATGTAAGCCGCGGTTTTCTGACCGGAGAGGCTATTTACTTAATGTCAAGAAATACCAGTAGAGTCAGAACGCTAAGTGATTATATGCACTGGATAGTCAATGACTAATTGAAGAAATTTCTGAGTAAAAATTAACGTAGACAATTATTTTCCTAGTTTACAATATAGGCAGAGTACAGAGTTGTACTATGGTTGGAAATGTGAACAATATCCTAATGTCAAGTATACCTTCAATGATACGACTACATTTTTTTGTAAATGTATACATTACATGTTACTTTGAAAAACGTACTGTGATTAGACACAAGAGGTCACTCCAGAACAACCCCCCTTTCATTCCTTTGTCACCTGGGTTGTTTCTGTGGAATGTTTGCAGCCGCTATCATCCACCTTCAATTAATATATATTTTTTAAAAGTCAATTGATTGCTGTTGGCCGTAAACTGCTGATACATTGTTCGATGTTACAATATGGATAAGTGTGAGGTTATCCACTTTGGTGGTAAGAATAGGAACGCAGATTATTATCTGAATGGTGTCAAGTTAGGAAAAGGGGACGTACAACGAGATCTGGGTGACCTAGTGCATCAGTCACTGAAAGGAAGCATGCAGGTACAGCAGGCAGTGAAGAAAGCTAATGGAATGTTGGCCTTCATAACAAGAGGAGTTGAGTGTAGGAGCAAAGAGGTCCTTCTGCAGTTGTACAGGGCCCTAGTGAGACTGCACCTGGAGTACTGTGTGCAGTTTTGGTCTCCAAATTTGAGGAAGGATATTCTTGCTGTTGAGGGCGTGCAGCGTAGGTTTACTAGGTTAATTCCCGGAATGGCGGGACTGTGGTATGTTGAAAGACTGGATTGACTAGTCTTGTATACACTGGAATTTAGAAGGATGAGAGATCTTATCGAAACATATAAGATTATTAAGGGGTTAGGCACATTAGAGGCAGGAAACATGTTCCCAATGTTGGGGGAGTCTAGAACAAGGTGCCATGGTTTAAGAATAAGGGGTAGGCCATTTAGAACGGAGATGAGGAAAAACTTTTTCAGTCAGAGTTGTAAATCTGTGGAATTCACTGCCTCAGAAGGCAGTGGAGGCCAATTCTCTGAATGCATTCAAGAGAGAGCTAGATAGAGCTCTTAAGGATAGCGGAGTCAGGGGGTATGGGGAGAAGGCAGGAACGGGGTACTGAGTGAGAATGATCAGCCATGATCACATTGAATGGTGGTGCTGGCTCGAGGGGCCAAGTGGCATACTCCTGCACCTATTGTCTAATATGAAAAAGTGGAGTAAAGTTCATGGAGACTCTTCAGTGACAACAAATATCATTTTCTTTGTAGTTAAAGATGTTTCAATTAATATGGTTTATCATTCGTGTCTGTTAGGCCCTCTCCAGATTTGTCAAGTGCCAATACATTACTTCAATTAATCACCGGTTGAAGAAAGCTAAAAATGAAGGTAACTTATTATCAGTTGGAAACCTATGAGTAATAACTTTAAGCTGGCTTGTGTTGTAGGTGTTTTATCTTACACTGACATTAACGTTTAACCGGATTTATTTTAAGATTACTCATAGAGTTGTATAGCACATAAACAGGCTCTTTGATCCCATCATGTACAGGCCAGCGTATCTATCGATGCTGAATCCATGTACCATTTGGTCCGTAGCCTTCTGATTTAACGATTCAAAATGTTCAACTGGACATTTAAAGTTTGCGAGCGTGGTTGCCTCCATCACCCATTAAGACAGTGTGCTCCAGATTCCAACCACCAACACCTGGAAAGCTTCAGAAAATGTTTTGAAAATGCCAGGAAGCACATCACCCCGATGAAATCTGCCGATGACCTTCACATGAAACAAAATAGCAGCAGATACAAACTGCTTGGCATGGATATTTATAATAGCAGAAGAGGACGGCATGCCAGATAAACCAAGGAAACTAATACTGAACATGCGCAGAATTTTCACAACAAATGCATGCAAATTAGAAGTAATGAAGAAATTAATGGCATGATGGAAAGAGAAATCGCCCTGAGCAGGTGACTTGCTTCCCAGTTTTCTGTCAGATTACAGGTGAGAACAGTGCAGGTGCTTGAAATGTAATCACGATTCAGAAATATTCCTTTAGGTTGAACATCTTTGCATATGATTCTTCTATTTAAGAAAGACAAGTCATTTAAATATCACAGGAAGGAAACCAGGGAATTATAGATCAGTTGGCATTAGCATCCCTTATCAGGATGTTACTGGAGTCTATGGTTATGGAGAGAGTGATGGAGCACTTTGAGAGAGCCAGCGAAAGGAAGTATAATTACAACCCTTGCCTATATTTCCCATGTACGGATCTTTCCTGGCAAGGTTGTAAATGAGGGCGTGCAGCGTAGTTTTACTAGGTTAATTCCCGGAATGGCGGGACTGTCATATGTTGAAAGACTGGAGCGACTAGGCTTGTATACACTGGAATTTAGAAGGATGAGAGGGGATCTTATCGAAACGTATAAGATTATTAAGGGGTAGACACGTTAGAGGCAGGAAACATGTTCCCAATGTTGGGGGAGTCCAGAACCAGGGGCCAGTTTAAGAATAAGGGGTAGGCCATTTAGAATGGAGATGAGGAAAAACTTTTTCAGTCAGAGAGTTGTGAATCTGTGCAATTCTCTGCCTCAGAAGGCAGTGGAGGCCAATTCTCTGAATGCGTTCAAGAGAGAGCTAGATAGAGCTCTTAAGGATAGCGGAGTCAGGGGGTGTGGGGAGAAGGCAGGAACGGGGTGCTGATTGAGAATGATCAGCCATGATCACATTGAACAGCGGTGCTGGCTCGAAGGGCCGAATGGCTTCCTCCTGCACCTATTGTCTAAATGGCTTTCAGATTTGCTTTATTTTCTTCGCCTCAGCTTTGAGATTTTATCACCAAAGTGACCACCTCAATTATCTTTGTTGAGAATGAGAGAATTCTTGTGCAAGTGGAACAGTTCATAAGACAAGAAGCTGCAATTTTTAAAAAAACATTGTGCTGCCCATCCAATTAGTACTGGCATTTATGTGCCTAGCGGGCAACTCATTGATTTACTCCCTTCTCTCTCATCCATCAAACCTTGTTGTAGTTTACGGCTCAACCCTTAATTCGAGAACATTAATCCCACAGCCTTGCATTTCGCTTTGTGAAGATGTTTTCCTTGTTACCTGTTGTGAATCTGTTATTTTAATCTTGCATTGCTCAGTCTTCACTCCAGGGTTCTTATCTGTTGGGAAAATAATAGTTCTGCCGATCCTCCCTTATGTTTGCATAATTTTGAACACAAAGCAGAATACTGAACTATTATCAGATATATAATTGTAAAATCACCAATTTCTAACTTAGTGAAAACCTCTGTATTTATGAAAAGGATTTAAGGAGTTACAAAATATCAAACATTGAACAGTACAGCATGGGACCAGGTCATTTGGCCCACAATGTCTATGACAAACATAATGTCAACTTAAACTAATCTCCTCCTGCCCTGAATGGTTATAGATGGTGCTCTAATGCCATTTCAGATACCTAGATACATATCCTAAATTTGTAACCCAAAATAGAAGCTTCAGTATAAAGTACCCTGCCTCGCAAATGTCTTCAATTTAATTCTATTATTCTATTGACTACAGATGTAATATAAAATGTACTGAAGCCGCTCTACAACAGCGTGGCATAACAGTGCAGCCGATGTTACTGTTCCAACAACCTGCGATCAGTCCTAACTCCAGTGTAGTTGGTGTGGAGTTTGCATTTTGTCCTTGTGACCCTCCTGGCTACTTTAGCTTTCCCCCACAGCCCCGCGCTGAGTAGTAGGTTCATTGGATATTGAAACCTGTCCAGGGTGTTGGGTGGGTGAGTGAGAGTGGAGCTGACGGCATTTGGGACAGGGATCGACGCTCCAACCGTGGCCTGCGGACTTCAACATCGAGGAGCTGGCAGTCTCTGATAGAGACTGATGTCGGGAAGCTCCAGAATCATTTACAAAGGAAACAAATGGGGATAATGGGATTATCCTCAAAACTGGTAGAGACCTGAAGATCAAGTAGACACCTTCTTTGTCACAAAAAGAACATATAAAATAACATGTGCGGGAAAGAACTGCAGATGCAGGTTTAAATCGAAGGTAGACACAAAAAGCTGGAGTAACTCATCGGGACAGGCAGCATCTCTGGAGAGAAGGAATGGGTGACGTTTCGGGTCGAGACCCTGTTCAGCATTAGTTGTTGAGAATGAATTCAGGGCACAATAATCTATATAATAAATGTCATAACAAAGGAGACTGCAGGTGCTGGTTTATACCAAAGATCGGCACTAAATGATGGTGTACTCAGCGGGTTAGGCAACAACCCTGGAGAACATGCTTAGATGACGTTTCAGGTCGGAATCCTTCCACAGACTTCGGACACTGAACTTAGTAGAAATAGGAACAGTGTTCAAGACATTGCGGGATGTTGTATACAGGGCTGAGGCAGTCTACTTGCTATTCTGCCCCCATCTGCTGTAACAGCCGGTGCTTCTCTATTCTTATCAAAATAGAAAAATTGCCTTGTTTGCAAACATTATTTAGCGGCAGTACAGCACTTACATCCTTGATTACCACTCTTGCCTCCAAGTTGCATAATGGTTTACACATTACTCTCACAGCCGTCAAATTGTACAAATGTAACAGTAACAAAATTGTACAGAATCGTGGAACATTGTGATGATTCAGAACGCTGTTTGGGTTTCCGTTATTTGTTCATTTCTATCAACTATTTGGAGGAAGTTTAAACTCATAACATAGAGGCAAGGTAGTCCACATTGACCGTGCCTCCCCAGCTCTTTCTGCACAACCCTGTAAATGAGTCGTTTTTATGTATTTATCCAGGCATGCCTCACAAGTTAGTATTCACTCTGCCTCCGTCCATGCAGAGCTGTGTATGTGCTGTGGAAAGAATGGTTTTTCCCAATCTTTTTTTTCAGATTCAGATGATCAGTCCATGGAATGAGCTGTTGACCCTGTTTTGTTTTTGACCTGTTGTCCTTCCACCATGTTCTCTTTTAGAGTCACAGAGTGATAAAGCGTGGAAACGGGCCAACTTGTCCACACCGGCCAACAAGTTCCATCTAAACTAGTCCCACCTGCCTGCGTTTGCTCCATATCCCTCCAAACCTGTCCTATCCATGTACCTGTCTAACTGTTTCTTAAACTTTGGGATAGTCCCAGCCTCAACTACCCCCTCTGGCAGCTTGTTACATGTCCCCACCACTCTTTGTGTGAAAAAGTTTCCATTGACTTGGCCTCCACAGCCTACTGTGGCAAAGAATTCCAGATTCACCACCCCCTGACAAAATTAATTCCTCATCTCCTTCCTTTATTCCTACTACCAAAATGTACGACACCCCACTTTGCTACACTATATTCCATCTGTCACCTCTCTGCCCACTCTCCCACCCTGTCCAAGTCCTGCTGCATCTCAAGGACAGGCAGATTTGTAGGCCAATTTGCCCCCAGTATATAGATGGGTGGTAGAATCTGGCGGCGATGTTGTGGGGATAAAGTTAACGAAAATGTGGGGAGAATAAAATGGGCTAGCGTAATATTAGGTTTATTATTGTCATATGCCATATATTAGTGTATATCGGCGCTCAATGATTAGCATGGATTTGATGGGCCAAAGGGATGTGCCATAACTCAATATCTGTGTGACATACAGATCTGCCCAGGACAGGATGGCCCTACAGAGAGTAGTGCGTCCGGCAGAACGCACCATGGGAACTACACTCGTCCCCCTGCAGGACCTATACATCAGGAGGTGCAGATCCAGAGCAAGCAAGATCATGAGGGACCCCTGCCACCCCAGTAACGGACTGTTCCAGATGCTACGGTCAGGCAAGCGCCTCCGCTGTCACGCTGTGAAAACGGAGAGGATGAGACGGAGTTTCTTCCCACAGGCCATCAGGACTGTCAACTTTTATAACCCCAGAGACTAAATTTTGTCCACACTATATTAACTTTATTTATATGCTGTAACTGTAATTCTTTTTTGTGCACAATCCGCAGGCATTGCCACTTTCATTTCACTGCACATCGTGTATGTGTATGTGACAAATAAACTTAACTTGACTTGACTTGATATCAAAATTACAAATGAAATCCCATTTGACTGTGCACAAGTTATTCTCGACTTGGGTATCCTACCTTTCTGAATTAAGTCTCAATTTTGTTATCATGCCAGATTACTTTCACCTCTGTAACACTATATATATATATTTTTTTTTAATACATTTTCACTGTTTGTGTGTATCGTAGCATTTTCTGTTTGCTAAAGACCCTCTAGATGAGAATTATGCTTCTCCCTACCCGTATTGTCTGGGGTCATTCATTAGCCAGCCCTGAACAAATTATTACACAAATCCAGCTTCAAGATTACTATTACTGTAATCGGTTTTTTTCCTTCTCAAATTCATTACTTATTAAAATAGCTTGAATTAAAACTCCCCCAGCTGCCATTGTAGGATTTGAACTCGTATCACTGGGTCATTGGTCCAGAAGTCAAGCAACTTAATCACTAAGCGATCGTCCCCTTACCATGCTGATATTTCAGCAGACTTGTTTTCAATTGTCAAGATTATCTTTTTACCCACTCACTATCTTTTTACCCACTCTTCTTCTTCAAATTGTTCCTTAAGATGTTTCTTAAATCTGGTCTAAAGTTTCTTTTTTTCCCCCCATTACAGAAACCTTGGCAGTGGAACGGCTACCGAGAACTCTCTCTCTCGTATCTCGTACAAGGTCCTCGTTTCCAACTGGCAAACTGTGCCTGCCTGTGTGAGATGACATCCAAGCCATACATCTATGATTATCAAATACACCCAGTGTGGGCGACACAGCCTTGGCACACTCAGTACAGAAAAATACAAACATGAAAGTCAGAACCTGACACAAACCAAGACATCATCAAGAATATCACAGTCAAATGTTTTTAGAAGGAAAAGTTATTAATAATCTTTATCATTTTTGCCAATTTAAATTAAAAAATCACATACCATTTACTTAAACAGTGATTATTGATGCCACCAATGAGCTAGTTTGAGATTATTATTCGGTTTAGGAGCATGAAATGTGACAGCAGAAACACAAGGATATTGGAAACCTTGAGCAAAACGCAAAGTTCTGGAGTAACTTGGTGGGTCAGGCAGAATCTGCGGAAGGAATGGACAGGTAACATTTTGGGCCAGGACCTGGAAAAGAGCGATAGGGCGAGACAAAGCCTGGCAAGTGATAGGTGGATACAGGCGAGAGGAGTTTGATTGGAGATGGCCACAAAGGCAAGCGCTGAGGAGTTTGTAGTAATGAGTCTGGGTCAGAACATGGTTGAGCAGCAGGGATCACAAGTTTACAGGAATGCTGAGTCAAAGTTAAATAAACTATAATCTTATTAAATGGTGAGCAAGCGCAAGGGGGTATGTGACCTACCCCTGTTCCTAATGGTTCTGTTTATATATTTATATTACACCAAAGACAAACAGATTCTGTGCCTTCATTCATTACTTCAATGCCATGTGCTGCCACTGTGATATCTTCTCTACAGGTAGTTCTGACCATTTTCTCAAAGTGCTCAATCTTTGTTAACACTCTTGAGTCTTTGCTGGGCTACTTTGCAAACCTGGTGCTTGCTTGACTGCTGTTTCTGCTTTATGATCAATTGTCTTTCTGCCGACTGGATAGCAAGCAACAAAAGTTTTTCACTGCAGCTCTGACACGTGACAATGGGTGAAAACAGGCAAAGGGGTTATTTGACAGACAGACTGTTGGACAAAGAACAGAGATGAAGAGATGGGTGTGAGCCCGATAGCTCGTTAGGCTCACGGATAGAAAAGGTGTGAATTGTGTATCAACTGTAAATGGTACAGGTGGAGGGGGGGGGGGGGGGGGGGGAAAAAGGTAGCAGTTATGGATTAGTTACATAAAATTGGATAATTCAATGTGCAAACCATTAAGTTATAAGCTACCCAAGCTGCATACGAGGTGCTGTTCCTCCAATTTGCGCGTGGCCTCACTCTGGCAATGGAGGCGGCCTAGGACAAGTTCAGTATGTGAATGGGAAGGGAAGTTAAAATGGTTACCAACCGGGAGATCCAGTAGGCCTGCACCAAGCGCAAATGTTCAGCAGTAGTTTGGTCTTGCCGATATACAGGAGCACCACATTGGGAACACCAGATGCAGTGCATGAAGTTAGAGGAGGTGCATGTTAATCTTTGTATCACCAAAGTAGATAAGCATATTTGGGTCTATTTTGTCTTCAGTTTATTAGAGATGTAACCTCATTGAAGTTTCAAAATTCTTAAAGGATGCAACGGGATTAATGTTGAATGGATGTTTCCCCTAGCTGCGGCATCTAGAACCAACAGTTACAAGCTCAAAGTCAGCATTTGACCATTCAGGACCGAGAGGAGTACATGAGAGGCTCAATCACAATACTTTGAAGACAGATCAATACAATGTTTAGATATTGATGGAATTGGGGTAAGAAAGTGGTGCTGAAGTAAAAGTCACAAGCCTGGTGAGTGCCAGAGGAGGAACAAGAAACAAAATAGTATACTTCTATTTCTATGTCCTGAGAGAAGTCCAAAAGCATCTAAATTTCTAGATAATTATGTTTTTCCCCTATTCCTTATGCTTATCAATCTTACAATAATGGTCCCAAAGCTTCCCAAGAGTGGAAACATCATCTCTGCATTGATCCTAACAAGTCCCTCCATAATTTTAAATACTTAAATTAGGTTACTATTTTGCCGTCTCATTTCTAGAATTAGCCTTTTCTGATGGCACAACCTCAGTTCTTGCATTATCTTTCCAACATTTTTAAAACTGCAACCTCTTTGGTGCCTCTAAATAATTTACATAAAGAGACCAATTTGGTAACTTTCCGTTTATATTGAGACATCACGTCCTGTTAAATGCTGCCATTCAAATGGCGACATGAATGCACAATGGCAAACTCAGTCAAAAATTCATGCAGCACAGAAACAGGCCCTTGGGCTCAACTTGTCTATGCGAAGCAAAATGCCCCCCATCTAAGCTAGTCCCATTTGCCCACATCTGGTCCATAATCCCTCACCTTTCCTATCTGTGTACTTGTCCAAGTGTCTATGGCATCTCATAGTACATTTTAAATATTAGAGAGGAAACCAGCGGGGAAAAACCAAATGTGTAAAAGTGTTTCAGTGGAAGGAGAAGGATGAATCTATTTTTTTTTTAGATTTAGATTTAGAGATACAGCGCGGAAACAGGCCCTTCGGCCCACCGGGTCCGCGCCGCCCAGCGATCCCCGCACATTAACACTATCCTACACACACTAGGGACAATTTTTTTACATTTGCTCAGCCAATTAACCTACATACCTGTATGTCTTTGGAGTGAGGCTACTCAGATTAGAATTTTGATACACAAAAGCCACAAGCCATTGACCCATAAGCAGGTCTGTACAGCAGGTATTTATTTCAAAGGAATATTTGAAATAGTTGTATTATTTAACTTCCAATAGCAATCACCTTTTTGGTGCAATAATCGATGCAATCTGAATTATAGTTATAAATGGAGGTTGGGCAATTCAGTCTTAAATAGATCAAAGTGCAGTAATTTAAAAACAGACAAATAGTCTTGTAACGTCCAGAAAGCTAATCTATCTAATATGTATGGTACTACTTGCAAGTAGAAGGCAGTTTGAAATTGTTCTTACCGTTAGTTGTGTACAAATCATTTCTACTTGGAATAATACTGTACTTTCTACATGAAATTCTTCTGGAATGAACCATTTCCCCCCCCCCCCCCCCAAACTCTTCACTACATTCAAGATATCACAATTGTACAAAGCACTGCTACAAATTAGAACAAAGGAAAAGTAGTTTGCAGCTAACAGAACTCGCAATTTTGAACAAAAATCGGCAACATATCAGAGTACAAACAAAAAGCATAACCGTGGGTAGGGGGGGTTTCTGAAAAAGAAGCCTGGTTGTCACTTTGATGCATGAATGATGTCAAGAATGCAGGCTGAATCTAGGAAGCACCATCACAGATTGTGTTCTGCTGAGAAATGTGACAAAACACTGCATTGCTGGCAGGATTAATTCAATTGTATGATTCGGAGGAACGGAAAAGAAAATGTATAAGTGGTGCCTCGGCAGGAACAAAACTAAGTACTAGAAAACCAAAATAATGCCGATTTATTTTGTATATACTGCAGGTTACACAAATAATGCAACTGAACAGGAAATAGAGCAAAAAATCTAAGTGCCAACCACTGTCACAAACAGCCTTTTAACAGCTTTTTTTTAAATGCAGCAAAGCATAATCAAAGCAAAATATATAAATATATATTATATATGTACATACACAATAATATATATATAAATATATATATATATATATTAGTACACACACACGCACACAGAATCTACACTGTTCAACATACTGAAAACAATATGTTGCATTTTGAAAAAATCAAAATACTGGAACTCAATTGTGTGAATGAAGATAAACTCCAAACATAGTGCAGGGATCATTTATACTGCATTGAATGCAAAAACGTCAATGTGCCAGTCTAAAGCTTGGAGATGATAAATGCTGAAAACAATATTCAGCAATGCCATGCATCTTTCAAAGTGCTAATGGTTGTTGCCAGAATAAATGGGGCTTATCACTATCACGCTGATCAGATTTAGTCAACACATTGCTGCTTTGAAACTAGTAACACTAGGTAGAAAATGATACTACTTTAAGTAACGCAAAAATGTGCAAGACTAAGCATTGTGCAAAATTCTGCCTCATCACATAACATTTTTTTAGACTGGGCATTTCACAGCCCAGAGTCCAACTACCTCTTTCCAATACTTGGGTTTCCATACAAATATGGACATAAGTATTTATATATAATTCAAGCAGCACTTATATGAATACAAGAAGCATTTACAGCCACTTCTACGCATTCTACTCTTCTACAATAATAAACATTATGAAAAAAAAATCTTATATTGCAGCAATGACCACGGTTCACTCTGTGGCTGAAACCTAAATTGTGTTTGTCTGTTCAGTTAAGCCAAGGTAGGCCAGGAACGAGTTTTTGGGGGAAACAGTATCTGCGAGTGCAGTCTGCTGCTGTGATGAATGGAATGTAGTTTCATATTTGTTTTGAGGAAAAAGTGTAGTCAGTGGAATAAGATGGGCTAGATCACTGTTCCTGTATTTATTGAGATGTGCAGAAATGCCATTCAAGCCAAATAAGCCAAATGATCCTGCTGAAATTCCATTCTTGCCCGTCACTGACAGAGCAACAGTTTGCAAAGCCTGTGATGCTGACATAACTGAAAGTGGTGAAAGGAGCTTTCTCGGGCTGCCACAGTTTAATATGGAGTTGCTCTCTTTCCCAGGCACAGGCAGGACTTTCCTCTCTCCTTCCAAATATTCACCATTTTGATGCTTCTTCACGTGCCGGCTGAAGACAAAGGGATGCGTGGTTGTGAAGAAGCATTCTTCGCAGCACAGAGTCTGCCTTGGAGAGTGCTTCAACTTTTTGTGTAGGTTTAGATTGTCTTTGCGTTTGCAGCTGTAAGTGCACTGGTCGCAATGGAAAGGTCGCTCCCCTGTGTGGACACGCACATGCTCTATCAGCTTATTGGCCGTCTTGGAGAGATAACCACATTGGTCGCATTTGTAGTGATTGCCAAGGCGATGTTCACGGATATGAATCTCCAGCTCCAGTTGGTTTGCTTTAACCACTTGACAGATGCGACACTTGAATTCCATTTTGTAGTGTGTCCTTAAATGGCATTCCATGGCTGAAGGACGGTTTGTGGCGTAAACGCAAAATGGGCACCTGATATACAATTAAAAACAAAGATGAAAGTTAAAACAGATTTAACGATACTTTAATACTGTGTGTTGTAACAAGTCAAACACACAAGACTCTGAATAAATGAATTGAACTGTTTAACAATATCAGGTGATAAACTCACTGAAACACTGCTGACTTGGTTACATGTCCATAAATTATTAGATCGACTGTAATTTTCAAAATAGGTTTTACGTAGCAGGGAAAAAATAACGTATCCTAGAAATAAACTACATTTTTGTAGCATAGACCAAAACTCATTGATTAGGATGCTCTCAGAACAACAAGGATCCCACATCTGACTCAAATGTAAATGCTATTGCTCAAGTCATTGGGAATTAGAGCACTTTTAAGCTCCTAAACGTACAAGGGACATATCCGAGAGAGGGCATGACAAGGGCTTGCTCCCCTGCAGTGAAAGAGATTCCAACAAAATGGTGCAATCAGGTTGGGGGTTCATTTTGTTTAGGAATTTTCAAAATGTCACATTTCAAATGATGCTTAATAGCTCAATGCTTTCACTGAATAGAACCAACTCCACTTTTAAAAGGATTCTCTATTCATGCTATTTATACTGCTGACTTCAAAATTCATAACATTTCTAAATTTCTCTAGTTGTTCTCCACCTTCTGTAATCTTTTAATACAATTGATTTTCCACTCCCCTCTACTTCACCATTGGTGACCGATATGGCCCTGCATTCTGCAATACCGTTCCCAAGCCCATTTGCATTACAATATTTTTCCCCACCTTGACATTCTCTTTCCATACCTTTGATCCCTCCACTAATTCCTGCCTATTGAGATAAACACCTCCACAAAGTGAAGTTGGTTTTGCAGTGAAAGAAACCCTATGCAAGAATTAATAATTTATAATTCAGCACTGTTAATGATTAATTTGGCATAATCTCAAACTTTCTACGTTTCACATAGAAATTTTATGTAAATAAAGGATATACAACGAGGCTTAGTGGTTTACTAAAAAAAGTTTTTGCAACTCACCAATGCCACAGTAAACCATCAAGTCAAAGTTGTGCATCCGATTTATACCACATCACTTTAGAGAAATTGTAACTTCATGGTTCAAAGTATCTGTTCAAATAAATATTTAGAGAAATGAATAAGGAGATCACGGATTTATTAATTTTGGAGTTGGGTAGATGGAAAGACGGATGCATTAAAATAGGCTAATCAAGGATTTCCAGCACAAAAGATAGCTAGTGCAGGCAGGTTTTGGAAGTGTGTGGCAAAGCTCGAGACATGGATACCAGATGGATCAGTGATGTAAACTGCAAATACTGATGCAGCAAGCTGAACAATAGGTGGGCACAAACAGAGACAGTGTTAGGAAATCAGCATCAGAAAATCAGTCAGGGATATAGGTAGAGTGGGGATATTAGGAGACTTGTTTGGTAACACAATGTTATGACTCGAAAGGAAAGGCAAGGGATGATGAGCTATTGCTTAGAGTCAGTATGGACTTTGTGGGCTGAATGACCCCTTTCCATGCTGTAACCCTTCTGTGATCTAGAGTAGAAAAGCAAACATTACTTGTGAATGCTGCAACGTTTAAAGATTGAGAACTTTGCATTGTTGCTTATCAAAAGTCCTCATATAGTCAAAAGTTAACAGAGAAACTTAAAAAGTTAGAAAAGCAAATCTAAAAAAGTGGGCAAGAAGGGTGTTGACAATGAACACTGAAAGTACAAAAACATTTCAAACCCCAATTTATCCTTTACCTAAATTAGTATAAGAAAGTAAATCATTTATTAGCTCACGGCAGGAGTAACTAACTTCTCATGAGGTTTAGCCATGAGGAATCCACAGGGGCCAATCCAATTCAGTTGAACGGACTGCAAAAACCAGCACAAAGTGCTTATAATTCAACATACATCAGGCCTGTTCCATTAGAATTATAATACACTAGTTTTAGAATTCTTTTTATAAAAACCTGCCACCTCGCTCCACTTTTCCTGCCCCAATTGACATTGTGAACATTTACAGTACATGCCAGTAGTTATTTGGTATATCAAAGCAGCGTCTGGTCCTGCTTAGTTGTCACACGTATCCATTTTCCTCAAGAGATACCAAATAAAGGCTAGGAGAAAGAATTCTGTTCAATCTTCTACTCAAAACCAAGGCGCTTTCATAGCTGAGTCAAAGCAGACCTATTCATTACTATAGGTTTTTGAATCCACGTTATTTTAAACAAAAGCCGAGTTACTTCAGAAAATAAAAGTTTGTAGACATCAACTCTTTACACTTTATTGTATGCCGAGTTGCATTCTTCCAACTAACGTTTGATATTTCGGGAAGGAGGTGATATTGTGGAAAGATCTTCTGTTCAAGAGCCAGGTCTTATACTAGGAGTTATCCCAGTATTTCCAGTGGTCTCAGTTTCTGCACAGGTATTAACCCAAGACAGCAGCAGCACCTTCTGTTCTGCTGCTGCTGGGGCATCATAAGTATCTCAGCTCTGAAGCTAGGAAGCTTGCCCCTAAACCAGTCCCGTGCTAAACGATGCAAATACAGCATTTTTCATTCAAATTAGGTCAGGGCCTATGTTGCACTTAGTCCAAGCAGTTCCTGCATCTAATCATTTCAAGGTGCAACAAATACGCCCTCGGACATGCAAGGCTTGATTTTGAGGCAACAAAATTTCTATCTCATTATTTAATCTTTTTTCTTCTCTATTTTACCAGCTTCTCACCGTGATATACTTCCTCAAAAATGCTGACTTCTCAGAGTAAAATTGAGGAAATATCTTTTACTGCCCAAAGGGTCCATTTGTCATCCTTCGGTTTGCACTTTCTCTTGACTAAATGTCGAGCTTCCGGCTCCCATTCAGTGCAATATTTTTCCGTTTCTGATCTATCTAAACCTTTTTCTCACCCATTCTCGTGTCTCCGAGCTCCCTCCCATTCCAACTGTTCCCCCTGGCTTGGCTATCTTTGCTTATTCATCCATTGGGTACAGAGTTAAGCAGTTCAAGTGCAAAACTAATTTAATTGTCTAGAGACAGATCTTGCTGGACCACATCAAATATGCCAGGCCCTAGTCTCTTCACACCACATTGCTCGCTTTAAGGTCAACCCAGAGAGCAAGTCACGGGCTACTTTTCACCAACGCCAACAACTTTGTCAGAATTTTTTTTCTCTGTGCATTCCTTCCTTATTTGCAAGGAATTTATAGACACCAAATCTGAGGCAATGTGTACAACTGCACTGCTACTATCTCTTCTTCCTGGTGTTTGATGAATTGCATCTCTCTATATTCTCATCCTGCTTAATCCAGAACCTGCTTCATTCCCCATCATTCTCCTTTGCACCGTTCAAGCGATGAGATTCCTCTATGTTCCCTTGGGACTCCTTTGCAACCAAACTGCTCAGCACCTATCTTCTCATCTTCGGTTGAAATTCTCAGCATAACTAACATAATAAAAAACTTTTTCTTTCCTCAACTACCATTTCCTTCCTTTCAAAATTGCCAGCAACTCCTATATTTTCTTTAAAAATATTCTCCACCGCCTACCAATATTTCCATGCTAAACATATTGAAGTTCCTGTAAACTTCCAAATTTATGTCCCACCTTTCATGCAAGCCCAAGTTTGAAGTTCTCCAATTAACTGCCACAGTGTTAAAACAGTGCCAATTAAACCATAAAGAAACATCTCAGGTTGATCTTCAGAGCACAGTACCCTCTCCTTACTTCTCTGTGGTATCTGGCAAAGTCGGTCACACCATCTTACTTTAACACAACCCCAGTGATTCATTCCATCTTGTCCTCAGTTTAATCAGTTTAAAAGTTGCAGTCCTTTGTTTAAAAACTTATTTAGGCTGCTCCAAGCCCCTACCCACATTTCAGGCCAACAATTTTTGCCTCCTTCCTCAAACTTGGTTTCTCTTTGTTATTTTGTGTTTTACTTTCTCTTACTTTTTTAAACGTAATTTCCTCTGGCCAACCATTGGAGGAAGTGTCTTCAGCTGCCAAGATCCATTTCTTTGAAAGGCTTTCCCTAAATCTCTCTAAAACTCTACCTTTATCGCTCCTTTATGCCCTCCTTAAAACCCACCTGTTTGACCAAGCTTTTGTTCAACCCTCATAATCTCTCTTTGTTGGCTTGATGTCCACTTTTGTCTGTGTATGCCTCCGGGAAGTGCCTTGAGACGTTTGTCTACGTTAGAGGGACTACATAAATGCAAATTATTGTTATTGCTGTCATCATTGCTTATCCTGTGCTATCTATTCTCTGTAATAGTCTGCATTAAAATCTAGTCTAAATAAAATGCCCTCCATAATGTTTGGGACAAAGATCCATCATTTATTTATTTGCCTCTGTACTCCACAATTTGAGATTTGTAATGGAAAAAAGTCACATGTGGTTAAAGTGCACATTGTCAGATTTTATTAAAGGTCATTTTAATACATTTTGGTTTCACCATGTAGAAATTACAGCAGTGTTTATACATAGTCTCCCCATTTCAGGGCACCATAATGTTTGGGACACAGCAATGCCATGTAAATGAAAGTAGTCATGTTTAGTATTTTGTTGCATATCCTTTGCATGCAATGACTGCTTGAAGTCTGCGATTCATGGACATCACCAGTTGCTGGATATCTTCTCTGGTGATGCTCTGCCAGGCCTGTATTGCAGCCATCTTTAGCTTATGCTTGTTTTGGGGGCTAGTCACCTTCAGTTTTCCCTTCAGCATATAAAAGGCATGCTCAATTGGGTTCAGATCGGGTGATTGACTTGGCCACTTAAGAATTGACCATTGTTTAGCTTTGAAAACTCCTTTGTTGCTTTAGCAGTATGTTTGGGATCATTGTCTTGTTGGAGAATGAACCGCTAGCCAATGAGTTCTGAGGCATTTGTTTGAACTTGAGCAGCTAGGATGTGTCTATAACCTTCAGAATTCATTATGCTACTACCATCACCAGTTGTATCATCAATGAAGATAACTGAGCCAGTACCTTCAGCAGCCATACATGCCCAGGCCATAACCCCCCGCGCCACCGTGTGTCACAAATGAGGTAGTATGCTTTGGATCTTGGGCAGTTCCTTCTCTCCTCCAGTCCATACTTTGCTCTTGCCATCACTCTGATAAGTTAATCTTCGTCTCATCCACAGGACCTTTTTCCAGAACCGTGGTTGCTCTTTTAAGTACTTCTTGGCAAACTGTAACCTGGCCACCCTATTTTGGCGGCTAACCGGTGGTTTGCATCTTGCAGTGTAGCCTCTGTATTTCTGATCATGAAGTCTTCTGCGGACAGTGGCCATTGACAAATCCACAGCTGACTCCTGAAGAGTGTCTCTGATCTGTCGGACAGGTGATTGGGGATTTTTCTTTATTATAGAGAATTCTTCTGTCTTCAGCTGTGGAGGTCTTCCTTGGCCTGCCAGTCCCTTTGCGATTAGTAAGCTCACCAGTGCTCTCTTTCTTCTTAACGATGTTCCAAACAGCTGATTTTGGTAAGCCTAATGTTTGGCTGATGTCTCAAACAGTTTTATTCTTGTTTCTCAGACCCATAATGGCTTCTTTGACTTTCATTGGCACAACTTTGGTCTTCATGTTGATAAACAGCAATAAAAGTTTCCAAAGGTGATGGAAAGTCTGGTGGAAAGACTAGGTGCTGAGAGTTCTCTTATACCTGCATTAAGGAGGCAATTAAACACACCTGAGCAATTACAAATACCTGTGAAGCCATGTGTCGCAAACGTTATGGTGCCCTGAAATGGGGGGACTATGTATAAACACAGCTCTAATTTCTACATTGTGAAACAAAATTGTATAAAAATACCCTTGAATAAAATCTGACAATGTGCACTTTAACAAAATGTGATTTTTTTCTATTACAAATCTCAAATTGTGGAGTACAGAGGCAAATGATGGGTCTTTGTCCCAAACATTATGGGGGGCACTGCAATATTACCTATGACACAGCAGTGAATAATCCAAAACGCTCAGCAGTGGAAAAACAATATGAAAAAAAATAAAAGGGATTAGTTTCTAAAGAGCAAAGGATATCAAAGTGACAAATGCTATGTAAAGAAATTTCACCCAAATCTCAACGATAAAATTCAATACAAAAATCTTCACTTCAAACCCTAATCGAGCTTTAGCCAATTTTATTTTCTGCAGAAGTGGTTGCAATACAACTGCCTCTCACTAAGGTGAAAATAAACCAACAAGGATCTAATTCCTCTTCATTGTTTAGTGAACCTTACTGGAATTTGCACATATAAAGCAGTGAAGTGACAAGGACAAAATTCAACTCAGCTATGACATTTCGCCCACCTCAATTTTAACTCTACATTTCACAGAAATGCCAATTTTTGTCAGCAAAACTGATTTTTGTTTTTCTGTTTCAATCCATTTTAAGTAAACCACTTACTGTGAAGATGTCATCAGTTTTGCTGTTATAGACTATATAATAGTAACATCAGCAGTTGGTATTAAAAATAAACAGGAAATGCTGGAAACCCTCGTCAAGTCAGACAAAGTCCATGGAGAATCGGAAAAAAGTATTTGGTTAACATTTTCAGTCTATGACTTTTCATCAGAGCAGGGTGCTGACATAAATCATTATTCCAACATGCTTCCTCTCATGGAGAATGATATCTGACATGTTAGGGATTTTCAGACATTTTCTGCTGTTGTTTCATTGTATTTTTGTAGCACTGAACAAAACTGGCTAATTTTCTCATTCAATCATGGAACAATATTCTTAAAGCCAGTATAGATTTTGCTGCTTCAAAATCAAAACTAAGGAATTAGTGCTGAAATGTTCCTTAAAAATCAGATCCCAAGAATGGTCGTCTAGATTCCAGCTTTCCTTACTTGAGTCCTCCAGTGGATATATTATGGCATTTTTTGTGTTCCAATAGTTGTTCAGATGTTTTCAAAAATTTGTGACAGACGTCACATTCATACATCCTGGTGATGAGGTGTATCTGCAGATGTCGTTCATACATCATCTTTGTTTTACACACAAAGTTACAGAAGATGCACTCAAAACCTGAGGATTAACACAAGCACCACAATTATAAAGTGCAAATGAACACAAGAAAAGGTGGAATCAAAAAATCTTTGAACAGTCAGTACACACAATAACAGCGTTGTAAGTAATTGACAAATTACAGAACATATTTAAGTTCATTATGAATGTGAATCACCATTGGGGACATGGCGAGGAGTGAGCACCACTCCCAACTAAGATATGCTAGTTATACCGGTAAAGTGATATCTTGGCCCCAGATATGCAAGTCTAGTAAGGCAGGCAGCAATCCCAACCAACCTTACTTGATTTACTACATTTGACACGACAGCCCAAGATAGCATCACTGGTGCAATCCCCCACAAAATCATTGTCTTCATTGGGCAAAAACTATGCTTGTAAGGTCATTAGTGGGCGGCACGGTGGCGCAGGGGTAGAGTTGCTGCCTTACAGCGAATGCAGCGCCGGAGACCCAGGTTCGATCCTGACTACGGGCGCCGTCTGTATGGAGTTTGTACGTTCTCCCTGTGACCTGCGTGGGTTTTCTCCGAGATCTTCAGTTTCCTCCCACACTCCAAAGACGAGGTTAATTGGCTGGGCAAATGCAAAAAAAAATTGTCCCTAGTGGCTGTAGGATAGTGTTAGTGTGCGGGGATCGCTGGGCGGCGCGGACGCGGTGGGCCGAAGGGCCTGTTTCCGCGCTGTATCTCTAAAAAAAATCATTATCCCCTCTAATTCTTCTCGCAAGAACTTTGTTCAAATGTATTTTTATGATGTTTATGTCGAGAACAGTTTCAGGAAGCAACAGCTGAAATAAACCTACATACTTTCCTGCCACGTCTATTAAAACAACGCAATGCAAGCAATTAACCCTTCCTTAAGAATGAGCTTCTCACCATTCACTCCTGACACTCTTCAAAGTGGAGACACCACCTTGATGAATCGCGACTTGCACACTAAAGGTACAAGAATTTATGGCAACAACTTCTAATTATGCTCCTTCTCTAAAACACCACAGGTGCTTCGGTAATGTTATCAAACAGAAATTAAGGCCAGGCTTAATTAAACCTGATAACCATTAGCTTAGGCAAAGCAAGAAGCATTTAAGGTTATTTAAAAACCAGAAAGAGCAGAGCAAGGAGAAAATTAGACAAGGAGTTATAAAGCTTAGGGGTTCCACATTGCAAAGTGTATAAAAGTTGGGAATGATTAAGAAGTTTGATTAGGGATGCGCAGTTTTTCAAAGGTAGCCGGGCTGGAGTAAATTAGATAGGAAGACAATGGACACATTTGTAAACAAGGATGAAAATTTTCAAATTAAATCACTGTTTAACCAGTGGCTAGTGCAGGTCTGTGAGCACAGGAATGATGACAAGTTAAGATAGTATTAACAAGCAAAAACATTAGTACAGTAATAGATGGAATATGATCGAATTTAAACTACACAAGAGTAAGGAAACTTTAAGGAGCAATGGTTCTATGGATGACTCCAGATCTGGGATCTCTGGTGTTGATTCTCTAATGTACATCAGAGCTGTAAACAAATCCTTAATTTAGTTTGCCTGTAAGGGTTAAGAAATTAGAAGCATTTCTCAAATGCCTCCCACGCATAGAAATTACAGAACATTATCCTGGGTTGTGGGTAAATGTCACATTTTCCACACCTAACCTTTCCACTAATCTAATACAAAATTAGTGTGCCTCCATATTCCTACTAAGTATTGCAAAATATTTCTGGCTGGAATCAAGGATGAGCCTCAGCTCCCACTGGATGACTATATAGGCGAAGTTTCATTCAGTGGACATATTTTACTGAGACCACAGAAACATCGAAATTCAACCTTGTTACCATGGTTCTTCCCGTTTCCCTTAATAAGTTCTTAGAGATGTATTGGCTACAACAGAAGATTATTTTTTTATTATCTAATTGCTCCTGGCATGCAAATAAAGGAAATGGCTAACTTATACAGACATTCTGGCTTAATTACGATAAATATAATTTGATAATAGTTCCAGGCTGCTTTACCTGTGAATTTATTACGTAAAGCTCTCTGCTCTAATGCAACTAGCTGCATGATCTCCCTGTGATCATAGATTTCGCCGAGTTGCCCCAGTTTCCATCTACATATCAAAGACATGCTGGTAGGTTAAATGGTTACAGAAAATTCCATTTAGTGTTGGTAGGTGGCAGCAGAATCAGGGAGATGTGATGGATATGCAGGTGGACATAGGTTAGTGGGAGGTAAGTGGCAGAATGGGACTGAGAGGAATCTTCTGAGACCTGGCTTTGATGCAATGGTCTAAACAGGCACCAACACTGTCACAAGGAACATTGACAAAGGATATATGAAAAATTACTTATTTATTATATTTTACAGTAAACATTTATTCCAAATTACTTTTGTTTTCCAATTTGCATTAAGCTACATGAAATTTTGAGTAGAGTAACCAACATTGACCAATGCCGTACTAAAGAAAAAGCTATTTAAAAAAGTTAAAGAAAAGAAAATCTTTCATTTCTTTGGTACTTTATAATCTCTTTGACAATTATAGCAAAGTACTGTGCACACTCAAGTGTAGAAATAGTGACTTTCTCACAATCAATGTCATTCAATCAGACTGGTTGACATCCCACGGCACTGAATGTGTTAAACTGGTAGAATTTGTCCTTTGGGGGAGGGGGGTGAAAAAGGCAAGCAACATGAATAAGTCCCAACACTCACTGACAGCAAACTCAATGTTGCAAGCTCTCTGCATCAATTCGTTTGCACCATCGATGCACTTCTTCATCTTCATGAAGAAACAAATCACTTCAAATTTCTGGACAGATCTATTCATCTCGTGTAAAAATGGGGATTTGCTGCTTCTTTTCCAGTTCTGTATTGTTGTAGGTCATTGGACTTCTATTACTTAAAGTCATCAATAAATACAGATAAGCAGTTTTGATCTGATCATGTGGGCTATGTGCATTTCCAGTGTTATTTACAATATGACTATGAGTTATTTAAAAATCTGGGTAATTTATTCAATGCACATCATATATTCAAGATTAAGATTATAGATCTTGGGAGATTTGGCCAGTTTACTGAAAATGTTCAGAAATCTGAACTCAAAATGGCATTTTCTCTAAAAAGTCTAAACTATTATATAAAAGCAACAAAACTTTAATTGTTAATATTTAGAGGTCCAAAAAATATTTAGAATTGGTCAGTTTGAGACAACAAAAAACACTTGCACATCTTGATAGCTGTAGTATCTATAAATTAAATTCAAGTTACTCACATTTCACTGCACCTATTTTACCAGCAATGATTTCTGAAATTTCTTGCAGCTTTTTAAAAATGTTTACAATCTTAGTGAAAGATAGCATTTAATTAAATTCTAGCTATTCATAATCTATTTGGGCCTTTCATGCATGGGTGCACACTGACATCTCAATATTTAGTTCTATGACACAATTTTGCATCCAGTTTCAAGTGCCACATTATTTTGACACACAGATGAAAAGAACATAACCAATCACAATCATCAAAAAGAATCTTCAACTGGATCACTGAGTCAATAAACAAATCCTCCTCACCTTTCTCAGTTTTTTCCTCTGAACCCGATGTAGACGATCCACTGAGTGCCACTGGAGGGTTGAAGGAAGTGCTTTGCTCTTCATTGGTGAAGTCAGAGTGGGGGATTTCAGATTCAGTGACGGAATCACAAAGTGCTGAAGATGAAGACAATGAAGATGACGAAGACGATGACGAGGAAGAAGAAAACATGGCCGCTGCCTTAGATTCACTGGCGGGACTATGACAAGAGGGTGTTTGGGCTTTCTCATCTGCAGAAGTGTTAAACACAGCAAAGTGAAAACATGGTGAATGAAGTTCAGCCATTGGTTGACAGCACATATTTTTTGACAAGCGTAACCTTAAGGCAAAGCATTAGCTCAATTCAGCAATAATTTCAGAGCTGCTCAGCCCATCATGTGGGCTGAAAATAAGAGGGCCAAGAGAAAATGTTGTAATGAAATATCCGAAAACATCCACCAAAAAAGGTTCCTTGAGATTTGGTTAGCTTTGGAAAATTATGGCAATTGGGGTTTTTTTCTTATTACCAAGGCGGCATTTTGTTGAGCAATGTGCAAAAAGTGATGTTAATAACATTGTTAATAAATAAGACTATCAATTTAAATATCCAAAGGAGATGTTTTGTCACAATAACCTCACATAAAGATATGTGATTTTTATGTTTATCTTCAACAGCCTATCATGCTCTGATCTCTGCATTCCTCCAAGTCTAGATGCTCCTGATTTATTTTATCTCAATGTTGCAACCAACCATGTGGCACAATGTGTGCCTTTACATGGTGAGAATAGTTGCAAATAGAGGGGAGAGAAGAGCAGGATAGGTGGCTATTGTCAGGATCAGAGAGAGGAGGAAAACTGCTGCAGCTTGCTTTCTCGTCGAAGAATCGTACAGCAGAGAAACTGGCCTTTTTGACTGAATTTGTCCACTTTTGGACCTCTTTCACCGATTGCCATGCCCCGCCCTTCCCAATACTGCCTCTCTCCCCTCCGCTTTCTCCTCCATCCCAATTCATTTGTCCTAATGCCATTCTGACACCCATCTCCCTCCCTCCCTCCTCCAAATTCTGTCCTTGTTCAGTGGTGTCCCTCAGATCAAATGGTAGCAAGATTCGGGGGGAGCTCAATTTTTGGAGTTTGAAAGATTAGCTGTAGATCGCTTTCATCATTCAGGTGAAGGCTGGGAAGTGTAGAAGAAGTAAGAGTCCCAGGGAGGTATTTAACAGGCTAAAAGCATGCGCTGAAGCTCACGTGAAGACTACTTTCTCCAAATACTCTACTACCCACACTGTAAGCATGTTCAAACATCCACGTGGTAACCTTCTGTGCTAATGGCACTTGGTATTCAACATTTCCGTGTTCAGGTGAGGTAATTAGCCTGAAACATTGTATCTATTTCTCTGTAGAAGAACACAGATAGATCTGTTTCCACTTATATTGAGAATCTATGCTATTAGCTGATATAGTTAATTAGAGATATTGATATTTTGTTGTAGATGGTTGAAGATGGTTTATTTTGTTGTTGTCTTAGCTAATATAAAATGAATGCTTATTTTCAGTAGAAAGCAGTAAGATGGATGCTTGTGGCAGAAATGTTATCATTGGGAATGGAATGTGTTTGTCCCTTTACGAGTGATAGGGAGTAGACAGAGGAGTATAGGGGTTCTTTGTTCTTAAATTACTCCCTTGTCTGATAGTGTTAGCTTGTGTACTAAAACAGTTAGAGCAAGGCCGTGCAGCTGCAGGATTGCTCGTATGTAGTAGATAAAAAGTTTCTTTCTCAAGAACAACTCCTTATATGGGTGCGTGTGAAAGTAGGAAAAGTTTTGAATCCACTCCAGGTAATTGATGCGTTTCCCCGAAAGCATGTGACCTATATTAATGGTTTGGTTTCTAAGCATGTGACCTGTATTAATGGTCTTGTTTTCTCTGTAACCATGGGAATTGTATTAGAATTGTAATTGGTCACTGATTTCTTTTCTGTCACACCCCTTTTTTCCTTTCTGTATAAAAAGTAAACAATCGTGGAAAAGTTTTTCTTTCCCTCTCCCCAGTAGAGATCTTTTCAGACACTAGCATTGTATGTGGAGATCCTCACGGGAAGTACCCCACTGTGGAATAAATCTGTTGTACTCATCCAGTATACGCATTTTATTCAGGCTGAAGGTAAAGAACTCGGATTATCATTTTGGTGTCAGAAGTGGGATTTCAAAAGACAATTACCACGAGTTCGCGGCCAAGGAGCTGAGAAGTCTCGGAGACAGAGAGAGGAATTGGGCCCCCGATGTAAGTGGTTTGTTTTACTGCATCGGTTTCCTTTGATCTGCCGTCTGATGACGAAATGGCCATTCGCTAACTCTTGTGTGATGTCTCGACGAAATCAGGTCATTCTGGCGAATACTGGAAGAGGCAGATATTTTGGTCAGTGATTGATATCACTGGGAGTCGACTAACATTGTATGATATAGATATCAATACCACTGGTCAGGTTTCAGTCCTGAGAGTGCAGACGCTGGTCAGGTTTCAGTCCTGAGAGCGTGGGTTACAACCGCTGTAAGATTGGGTCCAGTTGTTGTGTGAAAGTGTTGTGAGGTTGATGTGTGAAAGTGTTGTGAGGTTGTTATGTGAAAGTGTTGTGAGGTTGTTGTGTGAAAGTGTTGTGAGGTTGTGGTATGAGCTTGTGTGAAGTTGTTGTGGGAGGTAATAAGAATTGGGACGTTTGGAATGCGACTATGTAAAATTTGTGCCATTTGCAATGCACTGTGTCGAATTATCAGTAAGCAAAATGGATAATCGTTTGGATACTACAACTGAATCAAAAAGTGCTTTGCAAATCTTATGTGGACGAAATTGGTAAGTGAATTCAGCCATTGGAAGGAACTAAGGCGTTGGATGTTGTTGAAAAAGGTTCAGGAGATATTTGGATGAATAAAGGAAGTTTCAGTGTTGTCAAGTTGGTAAGAGAATATTTTAAAGTTGGGAATAGAATTACTGAAGGGGGAGTGGCTAAATCAGCCGGAGTGTTAAAGAAGGAATGTGCTCATGAGAAATATAAGGAAATAACTGCAGATGCTGGTACAAATCGATTTATTCACAAAATGCTGGAGTAACTCAGCAGGTCAGGCAGCATCTCGGGAGAGCAGGAATGGGTGACGTTTCGGGTCGAGACCCTTCTCAACCTTCCTCACCCTTCGGTCTCGACCCGAAACGTCACCCATTCCTGCTCTCCCGAGATGCTGCCTGACCTGCTGAGTTACTCCAGCATTTTGTGCTCATGAGAAACGTTTGAGACAGAAGTCTGGTAAGACCCTGATGGGGTGTGGGGATATGGATGTAAGTGGATTACGTAGTCCAATGGCATGCCTTCCACCCTAACAAAGGGAGACAGTTTTTTTTCTGATTTGGACAAATGAAATCACAGAATTTATGTGGTTCCTAACTCCCTACCTCCCCCATATGTTGTCAGGACGGCAAACTGGAGTCGGCAGCTTTGAGCATTCTGCTCAGCCAGCTGAACTGTTTGTCCTAATACAACAGAGCAGATTTCCGTTATAAAATGATCTGCCCACACAACAGGTCAAACACCGGTGAGAATCTATGCTATTAGTTGATATAGTTAATTAGAGATATTGATATTTTGTTGTCTTAGCTAATATAAAATGAATGCTTATTTTCAGTAGAAAGCAGTAAGATGGATGCTTGTGGTAGAAATGTTATCATTAGGATGGAATGTGTTTGTCCTTTTATGAATGATAGGGAGTAGACAGAGGGGTAAATTGATGCGTTTCCCCGAAAGCATGCGACTTATATTAATGGTTTGGTTTCTGAACGTGTGACCTGTATTAATGATTTTGTTTTCTCTGTAACCATGGAAATTGTATTAAAATTGTAATTGGTCCTTAATTTTATCTGTTACGCCCCTTTTTCCTTTCTGTATAAAAAAGTAAACAATCGTGGAAAAGTTGTTCTTCCCCGCTCCTGAGTTGAGATCTTTTCAGACACTAGTATTGTGTCTGGAGATCCTCACGGGAAGAACCCCACTGTGGGATAAATCTGATGTGCTCATCCAGTATTACTTGTGTTGTTATTCAGACTGAAGGTAAAGAACTCGGATTATCACCGGTAGATGTAGGGAACCGATTAGGAAAGTATCCCGGGGACAGCGGGTGGTTGTGCCTAAAATGATGAGCCAGACTAAAAGCTCAAATAAAAGCAAGTCTCCCTCGGAAAGGAATGCCAACCATCCAAGACGTCATTAAATTACAGGAGGACGCTCCTGACCGGGATAAAGTACTGTGGAAACAGCTCGGGTGTACAGTTGATTGTGGATCTAAACTGTGGATCACCCCTGCTGGACAGGCTTGTATGTCAGATGATTTAGCAATGTGGGTTATTGAATGTACACACTTTGCAACTCATTGTGGTGCTAAAGCAACCAGTGATACGCTCCTAGCCACATGCTGGCATCCACGGTTGCAATCTCTGGCTCAAGGTATTAGCAATCGTTGCCTAATTTGTCAGCAACATAATCCTGGAAACGGTGTACCTTGTGAGATGGGTAAAACACCATTGTCCGTGGGTCCCTTTGAGACCCTCCAGATGGACTACAGTGAGCTGGAGAGATGTCAGTGTTATAAATATGTATTACTTATTGTAGATGATTTTAGTAAATGGATTGAGGCTCACCTGACAAGAGATAACAAAGCCTCTACTGTTGTGAAGTGTTAATGAGAGTATTCCCAGGTATGGAATTCCAAATCGATTAAGTTCAGACAACGGCTCTTATTTCATGGGTCAAATAAACAAGGAATTCTGTACCCAGATGGGCATCCAGTAATAGTTGCATTGTGCCTACAGACCTCAGGCTGCCGGACTAGCTGAAAGGGTTAATCAGACCTTAAAAGTAAATTGAGAAGCTAGACCATAATGCTTGCACAATCTTGGTTTATGGTATGGTAATTGCCAACAGATGTATTTTGAAACTATGGAAATCAGACTCTGCTCCTCAGTTTGAGACTTGGTTAAGAGAATTAATGGGCATCTTACACGTAGAGAGGCTAAGATATGAATTGTCTGGCAAGCCTCAGAAGTTCTTCAACATATGGAACCCAGTGCTGCAGCGTATTAAGGACAAGTAAAACTATCCCCTCAATGCCACACGCTTTTGTACCTTCTTTGAATCCAGCAGTGAAAATACTGAAATATTTGACTTGTGAAAATGACCTTGACTCATGTTTTTGTGCTTTTGTCTTTTTTGTCACATTGTAGTTATGTTTTTTAAAAATTTATTTATTTGTTTGTTTGTTTTCATGATTATATAGGGATGGGGTTTACTGTTGTTGTTATATGCACTGTAATTAATTAAACTAAAAATTAAATATATATATATTTTTTAAAGGAAATTGGCCAACTACAGGCTGAAACGGGAATTACATGGGTCAAATTACTTCCCGTAGCCCTGTTCCAGATACGTACCACCCCGGCTGGGGAAGCACGGCTGAGTCCTGCTGAAATTATATACGGCAGGATCTCGCTGGGACCATCTCCAACAACTGACTAAGCGGCTGTGGTCTGACAGGGACTTCAAAGGGAGTAAAAGTGCACTATCAGATCCTTTGTGTCTGGACTCCTGAAAAAGGTTCCTGGGAACACAGTGGTCACATAGAAGCCAATACCGAGTAAGAAAGTTTTATGAATTGGAGACTTTAAATTGAGTAACCCGTCTCAGGGAGGATGGGGTCTGTAGAAATATTTTGTGAATTGGTCAGTGTGGACTATGTTAAACTAGTTTCCCTCCTGGAGGGGAAAGGGGGAGGGATATGTATTACTTAGACCCTGGAAAACGTACAGATTACACACAGTTATCAGCTTGTGACCAAGAGATTAGGAGACGAAGGATGGTCAGTGTGCGGGAAGCATGGAATGTAAAAGCTGAATGCAAAGCAAGTTTATTTATATAGCACACTCCAGCAACAAGGCAGTTTAAAGTGTTTTACATAAAACATTAAAGAGCAGGAAGCTGAAATAGAATAGACAGGTATAAAATACCAGAATAAAGGTTACAGTGCAATGTAAGAATGAATAATTATTTGATTTAATAAGAGGCAGCGTCAAACAGAAGTCTTCAGCCTCGATTTAAAGGAACTGAGTGTTGCAGCGGACCTGCAGTTTTCTGGGAGTTTGTTCCATATATGTGGTGCATAAAAAATTAAACGCTGCTTCTCCAGGTTTACTTCTGACTCTGGGGACAGAGAGCAGATCTGTCCCAGAAGACCTGGGAGGTCTGGATGGTTTATAGTGTAGCAGAAGATCAAAAATATATTTTGGCCCTAAACCATTCAGTGCTTTATGAATCAACAGTAGTATTTTGAAATTAATTCTTTGATAGATTGGATGCGTGTGTGAGACCTCAGAACTGGAATGATGTGATTCACTTTCTTGGTCTTAGTAAAACTCGAGTAGCTGCTTCTGAAACCTCTGCAGCTCTCCTGCTGAGCCATAAGTCCTTTAACCCTTGATATATTCTTAAGGTGATAGTAGGCTGACTGAAGTCAGTATGCAGGCGGAGCAGCTGCTATGGGGGAGAGAGAGAGAGAGAGAGAGAGAGAGAGAGAGAGAGAGAGAGAGAGAGAGAGAGAGAGAGAGAGAGAAAGAGAGAAAGAGAGAAAGAGAGAAAGAGAGAAGAGAGAGAGAGAGAGAGAGAGAGAGAGAGAGAGAGAGAGAGAGAGAGAGAGAGAGAGAGAGAGAGAGAGAGAGAGAGAGAGAGAGAGAGAGAGAGAGAGAGAGAGAGAGAGAGAGAGAGAGAGAGAGAGAGAGAGAGAGAGAGAGAGAGAGAGAGAGAGAGAGAGAGAGAGAGAGAGAGAGAGGCAAGAAATGGAAGAAATGAATCGAGGAATGGAAATATGAGGCACAAGAAAGTGTGGGAGGAGTTTCGGCATAAAGTTGGATGAATAATCCAAGTGGTAGAGGGATAGAGTTACGTACGAAGGAAGGCATATTGAAAGGTTGGGATGTATTATTGGCGGAGTGCCAACGGCGCGATGTTCAGGAAGAAAAAATACAGTAGGCAACAGGATTGTAAATAATTGGTAATGCAAAAATGGAAACCTAAGCGAAATAACCCTGAGGACCCCTTGTCCCCTTGGCATGGCGACCCTGTTTATAGAAGAGGGGGATGAGGAGTAAATTGGGAAAGTCGGGAATGGTGTAGAACACCTCCCCCAGATGCCCCTACCCACCTGTTCCCAAGAGCAGGAACTGCCCCACTAAGTTCCCATGGGGGGGGGGGGGGGGGGGGGCATCGGCACCCCCACAGGAAAGGGCACCCCCGGAGGAAGATGATACCGAGAGCGACCGGGAAACTGAAAAGGGCAAAAGGAGGGGAAGGGCTGAAGCAGAAGAGGAAGGAGCAGCAGTAATTGAGTTCATCAGTGAGAGAGTGCAACGAAGAGTAAAGGAAACGCGAGGCTGAAAACCAGCAGGAAACTAAAAAGACAAAAAAGATAATGCTACTGAGAGCAATGCCAAATCCATTAGCAGGACCGAATGGGGCGCAGGCAGTGATGCATGTATACACCCCATGGAAGTTGCAGGGAATTATGATACTCTCTAGGAATGCCCCAGACTGCGTTTGCATTTGTGAAATGTATAAGATCAACATTAACCATGTACGAAGCAGTCGCAGGAGATGTGTTCACTCTAACGTCCGCTATCCTGAATCCAACCGACGAGGTACGATGGAGAACCCTTTGGGAACCACACCAGCCCGACCACCCCTAAACAGATGAGGGTTTTTTCTGGGCTTGGTTAATTTCTGCCGGAGTGGATCCCCCAACGTGGCAGTGTACACTAAATTACTGTCGCCCTTGCCTCCGCCAAGGCACCGCAGCAATTCACTCTCTCACCCCAACAAGAAGAAGCGTGCCGCAATCTAAAACAGTGTTAGTCACTGCACCAGACATTGGACGTCCTTTATAAGATTGCCCCTTTTCAGCTTTATGCGATCAACCTATTGCAAGCCCCAGCCCTCCCGACACAACTGGCCATTATCGAGTGCAATGCCCATCCGGGTGGCTCCAGACACAACTGGCCGTTATCAAGTGCAATGCCCATCCGGGTGGCCGCGAATAAAATTTCCATGGAAATGCCCTTGGCTGACATCACTGCCTGCACCGTAGCTTGCGAATCCTGCACTATGGTCCCCACAGAACCAAAGGAACGGGGTACTGATTTTGAATGATCAGCCATGATCACATTGAATGGCGGTGCTGGCTCGAAGGGCCGAGTAGCCTACTCCTGCACCTATTGTCTATTGTCTATTGACCCTTTGAGTGTATATAAGTAGACCTTATAGAGTTGCCACGGGCACATTATGATTAAGTGTGTGGAAGTTATTTTGACCCACACGCTCTCAGCGATGAATTAATTATGCACAGCAATTAACCCATGTTTTACCAGTCCTGCATTCCCAGGTACAAGAGGCACAGAAACCACTACCAGTTACATAAGGGGACGAGTCCATAATACCAGGAGACAGACTACGTGCTGAAATCTCTCCTCAGAATAGACGAGGTTAACTTATAATGAAAGTGCACCTGGTGATCATCTGTCTTAAAGCCTTGCTGATTCCAGGTATAATGGAGGAAAGAACGTGCAGGCTGGACCAACCTAACCACGATCACCACCTGTGCCAAGGAGATGTACTTTAATGCGATGATGATAACTCGGAGGGATTTGGAGAATGGAACGTCAGCCGACTGAAGGTCTGTATTGGACTTTTGAGGCATCTTCACTTTTTGTGACTGTCATCATAAAATGTTACCTTGTTATTGGACGAAGTGTAAATTTGATGATGTATGTCCAAGTGCGGTAGGTTGGATTCCCACAGAACTATGTCGGGTCTCTCCACTACAGAGACGTAAACGTGATCTCCAGTTTCTCGGAGAAGTTTCAAGAGGTAACTTATTTCTCCGAGCTCACTCGGCCATGTACTCCCCACATAGAAACATAGAAAATAGGTGCAGGAGTAGGCCATTCGGCCCTTCGAGCCTGCACCGCCATTCAATATGATCATGGCTGATCATCCAGCTCAGTAGCCTGTACCTGTCTTCTCTCCATACCCCCTGATCCCTTTAGCAAAAAGGGCCACATCTAACCCCCTCTTAAATATAGCCAATGAACTGGCCTCAACTACCTTCTGTGGCAGAGAATTCCACAGACTCACCACTCTCTGTGTGAAGAAATGTTTTCTCATCTCAGTCCTAAAAGACTTCCCCCTTATCCTTAAGCTGTGACCCCTGGTTCTGGACTCCCCCAACATCGGGAACAATCTTCCCGCATCTAGCCTCTCCAACCCCTTAAGAATTTTATATGTTTCTATAAGATCCCCCCTCAGTCTTCTAAATTCCAGCGAGTACCAGCCCAGTCTATCCAGTCTTTCCTCATATGAAAGTCCCGCCATCCCAGGGATCAATCTGGTGAACCTTCTCTGTACTCCCTCTAAGGCAAGAACGTCTTTCCTCAGGTTAGGAGACCAAAACTGCACACAATACTCCAGGTGCGGTCTCACCAAGGCCCTGTACAACTGCAGCAGAACCTCCCTGCTCCTAAACTCAAATCCTCTTGCTATGAATGCCAACATACCATTCGCATTCTTCACTGCCTGCTGCACCTGCATGCTTGCTTTCAATGACTGGTGCACCATGACACCCAGGTCACGTTGCATCTCCCCTTCTCCCAATCGGATCTCCCCTTCTCCCAATCGGTCACCATTCAGGTAATACTCTGCTTTCCTGTTCTTGCCGCCAAAGTGGATAACCCTCACATTTATCCACATTATATTGCATCTGCCATGCATTTGCCCACTCGCCTAATCTATCCAAGTCACTCTGCAGCCTCCTAGCATCCTCCTCGCAGCTAACACTGCCACCCAGCTTCGTGTCATCCGCAAACTTAGAGATGTTGCATTCAATTCCCTCGTCCAAATCATTAATATACACTGTAAATAACTGGGGTCCCAGCACTGAGCCTTGCGGTACCCCACTAGTCACTGCCTGCCATTCCGAAAAGGACCCGTTTATTCCTACTCTTTGCTTCCTGTCCGCCAACCAATTTTCTATCCACCTCAACACTGAACCCTCAATACCGTGTGCTTTAAGTTTGTACACCAATCTCCTATGTGGGACCTTGTCGAAGGCCTTCTGAAAGTCCAGATATAACACATCGACTGGTTCTCCCTTATCCACTCTACTAGTTACATCCTCGAAAAATTCTATAAGATTCGTCAGACATGATTTGCCTTTGGCAAATCCATGCTGACTTTGTCCGATGATTTCACCACTTTCCAAATGTGATGCTATCACATCTTTAATAACTGACTCTAGCATTTTCCCCACTACCGATGTTAGGCTAACTGGTCTATAATTCGCCGTTTTCTCTCTCCCTCCCTTTTTAAAAAGTGGGGTTACATTAGCTACCCTCCAGTCCTCAGGAACTACTCCAGAATCTAAAGAGTTTTGAAAAATTATCACTAATGCATCCACTATTTCTGAGGATACTTCTTTAAGCACTCTGGGATGCAGCCTATCTGGCCCTGGGGATTTATCTGCCTTTAATCCATTTAATTTACCTAACACCACTTCCCGACTAACCTGGATTTCCCTCAGTTCCTCCATCTCATTAGACCCCCGGTCCCCCGTTATTTCCGGCAGATGGTTTATGTCTTCCTTAGTGAAGACAGAACCAAAGTATTTGTTCAATTAGTCTGCCATCTCCTTGTTCCCTATGATCAACTGACCCACAGTCAGTTGTTGCTACCCACCCATGATCTCAGTACAGGTATTATTCAGCATAAAACCAGAATGGGACCCCCTAAAGTACCTTATATGTGATAATTGGAGGGAGAAAGCAAAAATAAAGGCACCTAATCCTATCCGCCTTATTTATGAACCCTTTACTGCCCCGTCTGCTATTTGTCTCCCGTTTCCAAAGGATAATTCACATTCACAGGACGTATGTTTGGTCGCGGATATCGCCAAACCGTGCAAATTCACACCCAACGATGACCTCATGTCATATGAGAATTGCTTCCACCAGGAAAAGGAGGGATGCGTATATGTTGATAACCCGAGCAACATCACATGCTTGATGTCATTTTGTGATAACAGGACCTGTCAGGTCAAAGATGGCCAAGGGAAGTGTAAATGTCACCCCTATACCTGTGTTCCTCATGCTATGGGAATCCAACTAGTCTGTGGAGTATGCAATAGTGCGCATGTGGTGGTGGGAAACTATACGTCCCCACTTACCCAGATGACGAAAGAAAGAGGTGGCAGAGAAGCGCAATGGTTCTCTGAGCAGTTTAGGGACTGGATAGAGGGAGGTGAGTTAAACATGTATTCGATATGTCATGGCACCTTGTTTTTAACAGACTCAAATCTCTTCTTTTTCTTTAATGGTACAGCCACTAATGTCCTGAATCCACCATTCCCCAGACAGGTGGCAATAGGAACCCTGATTCCTGTCCCTCCCAGTGGGTGTCTCGTCAAAGGTTGGTGACTAAGAATGGTTGGTTGTTTCGGAAGAATTTTGTTCAAAGTGGAAAGATCCCACATCTCTGGGAACACATGGGAGCTCTGTGGGATACGGATAGGCGAGCTTCTTTTGTCTAGGCTTCACTGGAGGCTATTTGGCTGCCAATAATCGCAATTACCTCATTTGTGATCTCACTATCTTGGGTAATGCAACCACGGGGGGCCTCGACATGATTACCCAGGGACTGACTGAACTTAGGCTCTTTACAATGCAGAACAGATATGCCCTAGATTATTTGTTGGCTCGAGACGTTGGTGTCTGTGCTATAGTAAAAGGTAGGTGTATGATGGGAGTTAGGGATCAGACAAAGAATATTACTAGTTTTATTACAAAGATAAGGGAGCAAATGGATAACATGAAGGAGTCGAATAGTTGGGGTGATTAGGGCTTCATTGTTTGTATTTTTGTAGGGTTGGCTATTCTGAAATGCGTAATGAAAAGAATGCAGATGGTGTTAGAGAGTATTGGTACTTCAAGAATGTTAGTGGTAAGACAAACTGAATTGTGTGATAAGGAGGCTGATGATGTTGATAGTGTGAAGGAAGAGTTTGGACGACTAGGAAGGTTATTAGATTAGGAGGTAAAGATGAAGGGGAAGATGAAGTGGTTTTGAGGATGACCAACTTAATAGAATAGGTGTAGTAGAATATGGGGCCTTTGGAGGGCGATACCAGAAGAATGATGCATGTGTGGAGTTTTGGAACTGAAAGGCGATGTAGGCAAGAAGCAGTTCATGTAAGAGATATTGTAGCAGGGATTCGTTTTTCTGGTGTCAGGGGTCATTGTTTAGAAGTGTTAATGATGGTCTAGTATTGATGTAGTTTCCTTTCTGTAGAAATAAACAAGGTTTAGATTTGATTGTACTTAGAAGTTTGGTTGTACTTAGTTTGTTTTCTGTCCACATGAGGGAATATGAAGGCATTGTTTTACTCTTGAGGTGTTTAATGTGATTAATTGTTTTAAGCTTCGATAGTTATCATAGAATGATAAAAGGAGGGAATGAGAATCTATGCTATTAGCTGATATAGTTAATTAGAGATATTGATATTTTGTTGTAGATGGTTGAAGATGGTTTATTTTGTTGTTGTCTTAGCTAATATAAAATGAATGCTTATTTTCAGTAGAAAGCAGTAAGATGGATGCTTGTGGCAGAAATGTTATCATTGGGAATGGAATGCGTTTGTCCCTTTACGAGTGATAGGGAGCAGACAGAGGAGTATAGAGGTTCTTTGTTCTTAAATTACTCCCTTGTCTGATAGTGTTAGCTTGTGTACTAAAACAGTTAGAAGCAAGGTCGTGCAGCTGCAGGATTGCTCGTATGTAGTAGATAAAAAGTTTATTCCTCAAGAACAACTCCTTATAAGGGTGCGTGTGAAAGTAGGAAAAGTTTTGAATCCACGATGCGTTTCCCCGAAAGCATGTGACCTATATTAATGGTTTGGTTTCGAAGCACGTGACCTGTATTAATGGTTTTGTTTTCTCTGTAACCATGGGAATTGTATCAGAATTGTAATTGGTCACTGATTTCTTTTCTGTCACACCCCCTTTTTCCTTTCTGTATAAAAAGTAAGCAATCGTGGAAAAGTTGTTCTTTCCTGCTCCCCAGTTGAGATCTTTTCAGACACTAGCATTGTATGTGGAGATCCTCACGGGAAGTACCTCACTGTGGAATAAATCTGTTGTACTCATCGAGTACTCAGGCTGAAGGTAAAGAACTCGGATTATCAATATTTATGTGGCTTTTCAATTTAATAGGGAAATATCACCTGAGCAAAAATAAAAACAACCAAACAGCCATTGCCCACAACTAAAGTTAACTCCCTTGGTTACCTGCATGTGCTGCGTATGCATGTGCTTTCATTTCTGTTTCATCCATGCAGGAAAAGTTGCAGGCATTGCAGCACAATGAAAACATCCACTGCTCCTTATCCACATGTAATGACATGTGGCTGACAAACTGCAGATTCACCTCGGTCTCAAATCCACAAACATGGCAGCTGGATAGAAAATTAGGCAACATGAAAACTATTGCTTTTCATCTTGTTTATTAAGTGCTTAATATTTTAAAGAAAATAACATTGGTCGAGCGTGACCTTGAACTGAGGTGAATTAGCATCCTGCATAGCAGAAACAGAATTTACCTGTAGTAATAGGGAATGTTCTTACGATCAGAACTGTTTGAGGTTACAGCAGTAGCTATTTCCTCAGAATCTCCACTGACTAACTTCACTGAATGGATTGTCAAATGCTGGTTTAAGTTTGCTCGGCACTTGGCAGCATACGGACACAAATGACACTGGTACCTTCTTTCTTCTATGAAAATAACATTTTGCAATGGTTAGATTTTATACACCCTTGCAAGACAAACAATCTTCGACAAGAAAAGGTCTTCCAAATCTAGTGACAGGTGTATTGTCTTAATCTCGCATCTAGTTTATATACAACTATAACTGACAAACGTAAAACTGCAGCATAATCACTTACCTGTGTGCAACGAAAGATGCCGTGACAATGTTTGCTGCCGACCAAAAACTTTCCCGCAAACCTTACAGGGAAAAAGTTGTTCACAAAATTTCCATTGCGGATTTAGAGTTCCTGACTCGATGGAAAGGAAAAAAGTCCTATCATAAAATGTAGACATATGGAACTGCTGATTTACATATAACGACAAAGTGCTGGAGTAACTCAGTGGATCAGGCAGCATCTCTAGAGAACATGGATCCAGAAATCCTGTTTGACTGGCTGACAATAGACAATAGGTGCAGGAGGAGGCCATTCGGCCCTTCGAGCCTGCACCGCCATTCAATGTGATCATGGCTGATCATTCTCAATCAGTACCCCGTTCCTGCCTTCTCCCCATACCCCCTGACTCCGCTATCCTTAAGTTACTCCAGCACTTTGTATCTTTTTCAGTATTTTCAGAAGTTCTGCCAAAATTTGTCAATATTATATCAACAGTCTGGAATCATAATGACAGCACCAGTATTGGTTCTATGAAAAGTGAAACTTATAATTTTCAATCCACCAAAGATGTTCAAAACCTTTCACATATTTTAAATGCATATGTCCTCTGATTATGATAGCATGTTCTCATTTATCATTAGGATTGCCTTCGCATCTCCTCAATGTAATCATATTAATAAAATAACTCTTGCAGATATTTTTATGCTCTGTGATGGAGAACAAAAATCAACATTCCAGGTGGATTTTCAACAACTTTCACTTACATAACACCTTTAACACAGAATGTTTTTGTGGCATTCCACAGAATGTTATCATATACATACATGGAGAGAAAAGAGAAACTGCTCAGAGACCCTGGAAGGTTGTACTGCTGGACAACGTTAAAGAAAATGTGAAAATAAATTATGTGGAGGGGTTAAGAATAAACTGAGACATTGTTGGAGCAGATGCCAATTTATGTTGCTGGGGATAGGGTGATGGATAAATTGGACCTTCTCCATTAGGACAAGGACAAGAAAGATTTAAATGTACTCGGGTTTATGCAGAAGCTGGGAGATCAAAAGTATTTATATTCTTTAATATACAGGGTAACAAAAGCATAGAACAAGATCAAAAGTAGCCAAGCTGAGTCAGGCCAACCCCTTTCAATATTAGCAAGGAATTAACAAGCCTTAGTGATGAATCGGACGGGAAGCTCATCCACAAGACCAAGATTCCAAACCCAGCTGGTTTAGCTTCAGATAACAACCAGGGAGGAAGTTTACAATCTATATACTAAAACTCTCGTTTGTTATCTTGTTTGTGACTGAACTTCAGCCAAAACGGTGCACGATAGCGCGACAATTTTAGGCCCACCTTCCTCTCCATTGTCACTTTAGTGATAATGCAAGTAGTTTTATTGAAATCGGTGTTATGTTTTTTAAGTTATTCACATTTTAAAGTTTAAAAGGAGGGGAGGGGGAGGGGGGGGGAAGAGGGAAGTGGGGGAGAAGGGAGAGGGGGGGGGGGAGGACAGGGTGCTGCACCAATGCAGGAGAGGTTTTGGCCCAATTAGTAATTTCTAAAGATTGATAAGATTAGGATATTTATTCACAAAATGCTGGAGTAACTCAGCAGGTCAGGCAGCATCTCAGGAGAGAAGGAATGGGCAACGTTTTGGGTCGAGACCCTTCTTCAGACTGATTAGGATATTCAGTAGGGACTTTGTGCAGGGGTAACATAACTTTCACATGGGCCATATGGCAGAAATTGAACAAAACAAATACATTAACAGAGAAGGGAAAAAATACTTCTCACGTTACACGAGTCACAGGCTTTATTCTCATGGCCTGCGATATTTAGTTCTTGCTAGTAAGTGGAATCATAACAGTGCGTAGTTTAAGCTTCGTAGAATCATGGAGCACAGAACAAGCTATATTGGCCAACTGCAATGCCAATCCATGCTAAACCCATTTGCATGCATCCCACAAAGCTATTCCTAACCAAGTATCCATCCAAATGCCCTTTAAACATTGTAATTGTATCTGTCACTACCATGTCTTCGAGCAGCTTGTTCCAGATAATTATCACCTTCTGTGTGAAAAATCTAATCCCTCCTTTATATCTGTCCCCACGGATCTTAAACCTGTGCCCATCAGTTTTAGGCTCCACTGCCCTGTGAAAAGAATGCTCGAGATGCTGCCTGTCCCGCTGAGCTACTCCAGCATTTTGTATCTATCCTCAGTGTAAACCAGCATCTGGAGTTCCTTCAGCTAACTGAAGTCCTTCTTTCTGGAACCCTAAATCTGCCAACAGAAATATCCTTGCAGAAAAAGTCTGACAGCTCTAAATATGTGTCCACTGCCACCATTTTTATAGCTAATAGCTTGACATATTTCTTTTTACATTCTGTGAGCCGACTCCCGTGTTAAAGACTAAATACCATCCATCTGTAATTGGGTAAATTATCTAATCCTGTGCGATAGCAGGGTGACATTTTTGTAGATTTGTATGAGAGGATCAGAGATGCAGTTGCAGCTCTTTCATATACCCACTTGTCCAAGCATGGAATTGACAAATTTTCACACATTTTGAAAATTACGAACTTGGAAACTGCATTTTCATAAATAAATTCCTCATTAGAACTAATGTAAAGCATCCTGCCATCATTATTAAAACAAATATTTAATACAATAGGCAGAATGCGAAACTGTACATAACACATACCTTGTGATGATGGTCTTGCGTGGAGATTAGATAAAGAATCCTTCAAGTTTGGAGCAAATGGTGATTGTCTAAATACTTCCTCACATAAAGAAGAACTGGATCAAAAGAATAACATACCCAAATCATTCACTTTTAATGACATTTTAAAAACGATAAATTTACTTATTCCGGCACAGAAAACACAAATTTGAGTTAAGTTCCATTACAATTTTCAGGAGCACTTAAGTAAACTGACATTACCACAGATAATGACACAGATTTTTGGCTTTTAATAAAAGGTTTAAGTCATTGAGATAAAGGCCATCTTTAAGCTTGCTCATTGTTGGAAAACATGGGATGCAGAGATGTGCCTTACCCACTACTGAGAAAGATCACTTTTAAAGATCAGTTGTACAGGGCATTGGTGAGACCACACCTGGAGTATTGCGTACAGTTTTGGTCTCCTAATCTGAGGAAAGACATTCTTGCCATAGAGGGAGTACAGAGAAGGTTCACCAGATTGATTCCTGGGATGGCAGGACTTTCATATGAAGAAAGACTGGATAGACTTGGCTTGTACTCGCTGGAATTTAGAAGATTGAGGGGGGATCTTATAGAAACTTACAAAATTCTTAAGGGGTTGGACAGGCTAGACGCAGGAAGATTGTTCCCGATGTTGGGGAAGTCCAGAACAAGGGGTCACAGTTTAAGGATAAGGGGGAAGTCTTTTAGGACCGAGATGAGAACGTTTTTTTTCACACAGAGAGTGGTGAATCTGTGGAATTCTCTGCCACAGAAGGTAGTTGAGGCCAGTTCATTGGCTATATTTAAGAGGGAGTTAGATGTGGCCCTTGTGGCTAAAAGGATCAGGGGATATGGAGAGAAGGCAGGTACGGGATACTGAGTTGGATGATCAGCCATGATCATATTGAATGGCACTGCAGGCTCGAAGGGCCGAATGGCCTACTCCTGCACCTATTTTCTATGTTTCTATGTAAGTAAGATTCAACCAAATTATTGTTCTGAACAAAGGATGCAGGACAATGAACTTATAATATATGAATGTTTCAAAAGGAAGTTTAGAATGAACACGCCTTCGTCAATGCTGCAGTCCATCCTATGTATTTAGTGAGAGGCCATTCCCAGATTACTTCTATGAATTTATTAGAATGAACGATCTTAGAACACAATGTCCATGCCAAACATGATGCCAAGTTAAACTAATCTTTGTGTAGGAAAGAACTGCAGATGCAGGTTTAAATCGAAGCTAGACACAAAAAGCTGGAGTAACTCAGCAGGTCAGACAGCATCTCTGGAGAGAAGGAATGGGTGACGTTTCGGGTCGAGACCCTTCCTCAGACACATCTAATCTCTGCTTGTATATGACCATATCCCTCCTTTCCCTGCATATCCATGCGCCTCTTTAAAAGCCTTTTAAATGGCACTATCATATCTGCCTCCGCCCGTCACCCCTGGCACTGCATTGCAAGCACCCACCACTGGGTGTAAAAAAAAAATTTGCCCCACATATCTTCTTTAAACTTTGCCCCTCTCATCTTAAAGCTATGCCCTCTAGTCTGACATTTTGACCGATGGGAAAAGGTTCTGTACCCGCTCCAAAGCCTCCACATCCTACCTGTAATGTGGTGAACAGAAGTGCACACATTATCTTACAGTATATCTTACAGTATCTTATCTTACAGATGTTCCACACATCTTACAGTAACCAAATTATAATCTTTTTGTCAAACAGACATTTCTGTGACCATTATTATTAGAAGCCTGTGCCTTGTTCACAGCCAATGTATTAGTAAGCAAAGCCAAACAGCAAAAATTCAGAAGTACTCCCTCTATTATCTTTTGGTACTTTATACTTGGAATGCTATTGGAATGCTACTGGAAATCAAATCAAACAGTCTTATGCATTCAAAGTAGAAAGTGTGCCTCTGCCTTCCTGTACCTTCCTCAAGTCAGGACGGTAGGCATCTAAGCTCCAGTAAACTCTTATTAAATGATACATTATTGGAACCGCTTCCACATCATCGAGTCCAGCCATGAGAAGCTGGGTGGAATCTTCCTCTATTTCCAACATTTTCATCATCTGCAGTCCTTTGGATCTCAGCTCCAGTACTTTTACCTCTCTCTTCTCATACATCACCTTTTATTTACATCTCCTCCAGACAGATCATCTGTGATTAACAAATCTTGACCACTTTCTCAGCCATCACCACCACTATTTGTGTAATGCACTCTCTTGGTTTTGATTCTCAGACATTTATTTTGGTTCTCACCATCTTGCGCCTTCTCTTCAACCTAAAACATACTTAATTCTAACTTTTGCTAGTTCTGTTAGTAACCATCATCACTAAAATGCTAACTCTATTTCTTTCTCTCCTGCTGTTTCCTGAATATTTCCAGCATTTTCTCTTTCAATGCAAAGACTGCAGGTAGTTCTGTTATAACACGTTTCCATAAGGCTAATTGGATATAACCCGACTGACACGGGTGAGCTGATTATAGCATGACCGCAATTGGGAATTAGGTAACCATTTAAAATTTGCTTTGCATATTGACAAGCAGAAAAAAAAGCTACCTTTGGAAAAAAAATCTGATAACTGTGGTGAGGTTACATAGAAACAGGCACTGTTGTCTCTAAGAACAATCTATCAGTTTTATTGCAGGCGGCCATTGAAATTGGTAACGGTCGCGCTGATTGACAGAGAAGTGTGAGGTGTTGCATTTTGGGACGCCTAACAAGGGGAGGACCTACACAGTGAATGGTAGTCACTGAAAGGAAGCATGCAGGTACAGCAGGCAGTGAAGAAAGCCAATGGAATGTTGGCCTTCATAACAAGAGGAGTTGAGTATAGGAGCAAAGAGGTCCTTCTGCAGTTGTACAGGGCCCTAGTGAGACCACACCTGGAGTACCGTGTGCAGTTTTGGTCTCCAAATTTGAGGAAGGATATTCTTGCTATTGAGGGCGTGCAGCGTAGGTTTACTAGGTTAATTCCCGGAATGGCGGGACTATCATATGTTGAAAGACTGGAGCGACTAGGCTTGTATACACTGGAATTTAGAAGGATGAGAGGAGATCTTATCGAAACGTATAAGATTATTATGGGGTTGGACACGTTAGAGGCAGGAAACATGTTCCCAATGTTGGGGGAGTCCAGAACAAGGGGTAGGCCATTTAGAACTGAGATGAGGAAGAACTTTTTCAGTCAGAGAGTTGTAAATCTGTGGAATTCTCTGCCTCAGAAGGCAGTGGAGGCAAATTCTCTGAATGCATTCAAGAGAGAGCTAGATAGAGCTATAGGGAGAGGTTGAGTAGGCTGGGTCTCTGTTCATTGGAGAGCAGGAGGATGAGGGGTGATCTTATAGAGGTGTATAAAATGATGAGAGGAATAGATCGGGTTGATGCACAGAGTCTCTTGCCCAGAGTAGGGGAATCGAGGACCAGAGGACCTAGGTTTAAGATGAAGGGGAAAAGATTTCATAGGAATCCGAGTGGTAACTTTTTCATACAAAGGGTGGTGGGCATATAGAACAAGCTGCCAGAGGAGGTAGTTGAGGCTGGGACTATCCCAACGTTTAAGAAACAGTTAGACAGGTACATGGATTGGACAGGTTTGGAGGGATATGGACCAAACGCAGGCAGGTGGGACTAGTGTAGCTGGGACATGTTGACCGGTAAGTTGGGCCAAAGGGCCTGCTTCCACACTATATCACTCTATGACTTGTTCTGATGATGCTCTATTAAACATTGCAATATACAGGTTTTAGTATTTTTAGCTAATGAAAATCAATTTAGAGCTGTTAAAAAGTCCTTTGTTATTGCGAGTCTGAAATTCTGCAGCTCCTAACCCCTTTTCACAATTATTTTTATAATGTGATTTTCTCGTCTAAAGAAGGGGCTCGACACGAAACGTCACCAATTCATTCCGTCCAGAAATGCTGCATGTCCCGCTGAGTTACTCCAGCATTTTGTGTCTATCTTCTATAATGTGGGGTTTCTTAGGAAATCAGCTATCATGTTATAACAGAACAATCTGTATTTATGAAACAACCATTTCGCCACCCAGATAGTGCACTGAAATTGAAACAATAAAATGATACTCACCTGCTGCTGCTCAACTCTGATGCTTCCCTTCTTTGTTCTTGTGCTTTGCTTACTTTTTCTATAAAGAGACAGAGCAGAGCATTTTTAAATGAAAGGCATAAGGAAGCTATTTTGTGTTAGCAGACTGCAACCGAACAGAGTTCAAGCTCGATAGGAAACAGTACTATATTTTTAGGAACATATCTATTTAGGATCCGAAACAAGAACAGTTATTTAAGCCCTTTACTGCGCTGCCATTTCATTTCATCATGATTTTATCTATTTCTCAATCAAGCCCCTTACCCATGAAAATGTTATTGTGCTTTTGAAAATTTCATTTTATCCAAATGTTCCCAATATAAAGTCTTTCTCAATTTAAATTCTAAGTGATTTCGCTCCTGTTCTGAATTTAAAAGCCCTGACAATTAACAAATTTGCTCTTTTCACTTCTAAGACTATCGTATCTTTGAGTTGCGAGTCGAGAACCTGAAGTGTGCAGTGGTTGCTCCGGTGCTGGAGGCAGATCAAAAGGTGTTACACCTTTACAGACTCCGACTCCCACTACAATTGTAGGTTTCAGGTATCGTAGCAGAGACAAATTTTACAACACCAGTTCCACATCTAGCCAACAAGGGTATGAAGAAACTCGAATCCCTGTAAAGCGTATCCGTTTCCCAAACTCAGAGAGCCAGCTGAGCAGGTCCTCATTCGTGGTCACAGGGATAACTCTGGTTACCTGTTTTCACAAGAAAGCACCTGTGTGACTTCCAGCATTTTTCTGCAGTGGGTGTGACCACGCAGAGGGTACTTGGATGAAGACCCATGTCAGCCTCTCTGATGCCTTGGGTGGGTTGATTGTTTTTTGGTGAAAGGATGAAGAGCAGGGATGCCAGTATTTCCCGGGAGCTGGCAATTTTCTTTGAGTTCACGATAAGCGATGGCTTTCCATCTGTTTGGGTCATGTGGATTAGCTGATAGCCCTTCATCATATTGCAGACCTTTGTTGATAAATATAACTGTGTAGCAAGGAACACAGGCTGGTTTACACTGAAAATAGACACAAACTGAGTCTGGAGTAACTCAGCGGGACATGCAGCATCACTGGAGAGAAGGAATGGGTGACATTTCGGGTAGAGGCCCTTCTTCAGACTGAGGTCTTCAGACAGTCCCGCTGAGTTACTCCAGCATTTGTGTCGATCTTTGTGATAAATTTAATCATCGGTTCCCCATTTTTTCTCAAAATCATCTTAGACATATTGGGCAGGATTTTGCACCATGTCATTACGCGATGTGCCTCATTGGAAACTAGGCTGCTTGAAGACGTTACTTTTCTAAAATGGTGAGAACTCATTTTTTTTAAATGCACTCAAAGCTTGCAGAGCGGACGCAGCGAGGAAAGTGCATAAGCGCTTTGGAAAAAAGACTCTTCGTGTGAAGTACAAAACACATTCTTCTCCAGAACGTGGAAAATTTACTCAGGCCTTATACATGGTTGAATGGTTTCAGAAGCCAGTCCATTATTGCTGGCAAAAGTCCCCTTCAGTTCAGCATGTATGCCATCAAGCTTGACAGCTTTCCCAGTACTCATGATGGCTTTTGCTATTTGAGTTGCTGTGAAGTGACTTTACAATTGTTCTCTGTTATTTTTGTGTTTCCTTTCCTGCTGTTTGCTTGAGATGTGCTGTTTTAAATCAACTGGAATTCTATCTAGTTAGCCATAATGCAGTAGTGCTGCTATGCTTTTTGTGGATTGTTACCCAGTTTAATTATTGACTGAGTTCTTCGGTTATTGCGTAAGATTGTTTCTTCAAAGTTTCTGCCATGACTTTCCTTGTTCTTCTTCCAGTCCAGCAATGATCTCATTGCCTGAAGAAGGGTCTTTGACCAGAAATGTTGGCCCAGTTTGCTCCATGTGTGCTGCCTAACCTGCTGAGTATTTCCACCATTTTCTGTTTTATTGCAGATTTTTACCATGTGATTTAAAAAAAAATTTCAACTACATTTAATTTACTTTAGTTTAGAGGTACAGCGCGGAAACAAGCACTTCGGTCCACCAAGTCCACGCCGACCAGCGATCTCCGCACACTAACACTATCCTATGCACACAAGGGACTATTTACAATTTTACCAAAGCCAATTAGCCTAAAAACCTGTACATCTTTGGAGCGTGGGAGGAACCCGGAGATCCCAGAGAAAACCCTCGCAGGTCACGGGGAGAACGTACAAACTCCGTACAGACAACACCCGCAGTCAGGATCAAACCTTGGTCCCTGGTGCTGTAATGCAGCAACTCTACCGCTGCGCCACCGTGCCGCCCCGCTTTCTAGGAGCTTACAAATATAAATATTGTGACACTGATCTAGCTTTCCCCTCATTAACGGCCTATTTATCACATGGTCATGATCTACCAGCCACACCTAATTTCAACAAAATACAGTAAAAAAGACCCAGAAAAATAAAATAAGCAGAAAACGCATAAATTGAAGCCTAGGATATTCTAATTCCTACCCAAAGATTTTTTAGAAGATCCTGGATGGGATTGGGAATATATACAACGCACATTGTGGTAACATTCCATCTCTTACACCAGAAGTCGTTGTGTGCATGTTATGAAAATCTGTAGTATCCCCTGTCATTCGTGTTGATGGTTTTGGTGCTACTTTTAAGGACCAGACAAGATCTGCCCTCAGACAGCAGAATAATATCTATTTTGAACCATACTGACGCAATGTCTCAGTGAAAATGTGCTAACCTTCAAATTAAAATATAGTGAAGGACAAGAGACATTTTCAGATAGTGATGCACCTTAATTACAGTAGTTACGATGGAAAACTTAGAAAAGCATTTGCATTAGTCACACATTTATGACAGTACATTCCACGATTCCACATTCAGAATCAAAGTCTCTGCCTGGTGGAATACACACATATTGAAACATAAACTTCCCTTTTTCTTTCTTTCATCTCTTTCACCCACTGCCCTCAAGTGCCTTACTGCCAGATTGGCAGAGACGGCAGATGAAGTTGCAGCTACAGATCAAATTTAGCATTCCTTACTACTCTGCAGTCCATCCATTATTCCTAGAAACAAATAGTGAGCATGAGATCAGTATGTTGGTCATTTGCTCTGTGCAAGTATAATCTGAAAGCCAATAGCTAATGACAATATGGTTTTACCCTGGCTGAACAAGCCACGAGAAAGGCACGTGGATAAAATTATTTTTAAAAAGACACCAGGTATTTATATTGAATGACTGAAATACCAAACCTTTTATTCTAATTTCAAAATTTGTCTTTTTTGACTACTAACTAACTACAATATTTTGCCCTCTTTGGATCGTTCACCTTGTTGTGGTGAAGGGTTTTGCATGCCCCCATGATTCCGAGAGCGATGCCGTCAGACGCACTGGCTTCTGATAGGGCCACCCATGGCGGTAAGGTCGAGGATGAGGGTCCAGACTAAGAGCGATCCAACGTACAAGACCTCAACGGGGGACAAGGCGGACAAAGTTGTCTTGAACTCAACGGCTGTGAAGGCGGATGAAGGCTGCAACAGGTCTATCCGCTCCAATCGTCTTGGTTCCCTTGCCATTGGAATTAGTCGATTGATTTGTGAAGGACCGTGTGCTTCTTGGAGTGCAACATCAAGTACACGTTAAACAAACACACGCACAGGCGTCTTCATTCTGACATCGGAACATTGCCTATCATCCTCGACCTCGAGGGATAGCCACGACGACGACAATATTTTGCAATGGTAAAAAAAGTAATTTAAAAGGACATTCAAAAATAGAACAAAGCTTCTTTCACCAGCAAGATTATCCTCTCTTCCTCTCTGATGTCATCACCTGCAGAGGTGCAATTCATATTTGTTTCAATTAAAATCTGCACGCCATGAAGAACTGAGTTTGGAGGTGGAGAGATGGTCTATGATCAAGACCCAAGATTATTGAAGTGAGAAAATAATCATCAAAAGAAATGTGAAAAATATTATCGAAAATATTTTGCAACAAGCTGCTGGTGCTGGGAGAGGCTGAAAGGGACAGCAAGATCCAAGCAGAAGTACACAGATATTTATGCATTTCAAAAAGGCTAGTGGTGTCATCAGCATTAAATGATTAGTTAAGCCGGATTTATATTTATGAATTTAAAATGTTATTCAATCTTTACTAACAGCTGCACTATTTATGACAAGTAATCATAATTTATTAGTCCTAATTTAAAGTAAGTATTGTGTTCTTACTGCCTGAAACCGGCGGCACGGTGGCGCAGCGGTAGAGTTGCTGCCTTACAGCGAATGCAGCGCCGGAGACTCAGGTTCCATCCTGACTACGGGTGCTGTACTGTACGGAGTTTGTACGTTCTCCCCGTGACCTGCGTGGGTTTTCTCCGAGATCTTCGGTTTCCTCCCACACTCCAAAGACGTACAGGTTTGTAGGTTAATTGGCTGGGCAAATGTAAAAATTGTCCCTAGTGGGTGTAGGATAGTGTTAGTGTGCAGGGATCGCTGGACGGCGCGGACCCGGTGGGCCGAAGGGCCTGTTTCTGCGCTGTATCTCTAAATCTAAATCTAAACCATAGAACAATATTAAAATGAGGACAGTTTGAAAGGCAGACACGTCAGAAAATACAGTTTGGTACATTACTCTCTACCAAGCATACTTCAAACATCATTCCTCTGGCACAAAATAGTACTTTAATTGAGCAGCAGCACAAATACCTGAGAGTTGATAAAGAAGCTCTGATGCCATCTTCACTGATATGTCTTGAGTGAAAAGCTTAATTTCGGTGAGAGGTATAACTTCAGGGGAATTCTGTAACCATTCATGTTTTACTGCCTTGCAATTAAACAAACGATTAGGAAGTCGTGACACAGTGGGGTCGGGTATTTCCAATTCCATTGGCTCCTCTTTAATTATTACTGTCCGTGTTCCCACCTCCTTTTTATTTTCAGCTGTGGCAGATTAAGAAAGAAAAAGGTAACAATAATAATTAAATTATTATTATTTTATATTGCACAAAGAATACTACATCCCGAATTTCAACGTTTGAACTATGGAAGCAGGTCTTTCATGGTCTTGCCAACTTTTTGACGGAGCTACCTAATTAGACCAACGCTCCATGTCTTTGGTTCTTTGTTCCCCTCCACCCACCCCATCCCACTGCGCAACTCCCCCAAGAACAGTCTGAAGAAGGATGCCGATCCAAAACGTCACCTCTTGCTTTTCTCCAGAGATGCTGTCTGACCGGCTGTTACTCCAGCTTTTTGTGTCTTTCTACCCAGGAACATGATCGATTTCTCCTGCATTTGAAACATTTCAGGCAAGCCAGAAGATACAAAGGTGATTTTTATTTTTTAATAATTGCCTGTTTTCCTCAAATGTTTCTTCATTTCTGGCACATAGACATGATGGAACCACTAGAAGAAGATTGCTCATTCCATGCAAGCATTAAGTTGTAGTTCATATTCCATGGTCAATATGTGATCCCCTTGAAAACTCTTGGTTTGTGTATTTTCCCACTAACCAAACCACATTGGCGCGTTAAAACAAGGCGTTGGTTAGGCCGCATTTAGAGTATTGTAAGCCGTTTTGGGCCCCATATCTGAGGAAGGAAGTGCTGGCATTGGAGAGGGTCCGGAGGAGGTTTACGAGAATGTTCCCAGGAATGAGTGGGTTAACATATGATGAGCATGTGACGGCACTGGGCCTATACTTGCTGGAGTTTAGAAGGATGAGGGGGGTGTTGTAGTTCGTGCCCTATGAACAGAATAGTCAGACAACCGAATTCGTATAACCTCTTCATTCTACTCACCCAGGTGGGAGAGAGTCTAGAAACCGGAGCGTTTAGAAACACTCAGGAAGCTAGTGTAGTCTCTCTCCCCGAATGCTAACAATTACACATACTTATACCCAAAATACATGTGCCAGTACATTTCCTGTTGCTACCTTATATGGCAAGTTTTACAATGTCCTATAAATCTTTATGTGCCCTTCAGGACCCCTATGTCCTCCGTGTCCTGTGTGACCTGCATGTCCTCGGTATTCCCAGGACCAAAGAACAGTCGATATGACCAAATGTTCCCCTTAACCATCAAAGGATGGTTAAGCATCAAAGCCTTAAAGCCAGTTGCCCATATCAAAGGATGGTCAACCATAAACCGTGCCTCCATGCTGAGCAATAGGATGTCCTGGCAACATAATCGAGCTGGAGCTTTTACACCTTTTTTACACCCCTGCAATAAAACCCATATGGCGAAATGTCGAATGTTTAACCCCTTACATTCCCCTCTTTGATTATACTATAATCACCGTTTGTGTTGTTTTCTTTTTCTTTTTAAATTGACCGATTAACAAGTAGTTGGCATATACATGGACCGAAACAATAACAAATTAACAGAATCACTACAATTAACAGAAAGATACTGCCATAATGGAAAATCGGACCCCACAAATATCCTAAACCAAACCAATCCCATCCTGAAGCATTAATTTGATTTTGGGCTAAATCTGCCCCTATTTTCCTAGTCAAGCCAAGTCAATTTTATTTGTATAGCACATTTAAAAACAACCCACATTGACCAAAGCGCTGTACATCAGTTCAGGTACTAAGAACATACATACAATGGCACACAAACATAACAGCATATACATAAACAGTTCACAGCGCCCCCTCAGAGGGCTCAAACACTAAATGCTCTTTCTATAACCTCCTTCACATGCCCCGCGATATTGGTGATATTAGAGGATACATCTGGTACAAATGTACAACATTCTTGCCCTATCATAGCACAGGTATCCCCTTTCTCGGCTAGCAGGAAATCTAGAGCCATACGATTCTGGAGAGCGACAAGACGCAGGACCATCATTTCAGTTGTTAACTGGCCTATTTGTTCCTGAGTCTCGTACAGTCCATCAGCAGTACAATTTGCTAATTGTTCCAGGGCACTAGCTAAGTTTCAAATTTCAGTTCCCGCCCGAGCGGTTCCCCATCTAGGGAATATTATCCACCAAAACCTGTCAAACTCCGATACAGCTCGTTTAGAGCGCCACTCTGGATGCTGTAGAGGATGATTTATGATTCGTAAATGTGGGATTACAAAAGCTAGATAACAGCACCCTGTCCAGGTCTCATAAGATCCCTGATCGTACCGTGGCGAAAGTCCTGGTAACCAGACATATGCTCAGCTCCCACATATTAAGTAAGTCCCATTGAGAGGTCTTGGGGGAACTGTAGTACTGATATGGGTGCATGTGCTGAATCCCATTCTACAGAAACAGGTTGTATTTATTGGTGTTTCTGGAGAGTCATGAGGAGAATTAACTTGCATCCGGGGCCAATTCTCCTGTGTTTGATTAAGATAGGATCTCAAGAACCACCCATTAAAACATTGACATCCACAGTCATCTGATTGGTTGTCGTAATCCGTACACCAATTATTGGGGCCAGGGCTCTGTGAGTGATTCAAAAAGAACCGGGCAGACCTGACTTCACTCGGAGTGAAGGGGACCGGGTAAAGAGGCATCATGCTTTTTCCATGTGTTGAAACCTGGGGCGCACACCCAACAGGCAGACCGTTCCACCTGTGAAGCATATGTCTGACATAAACGATTGGTTCGCTTGGTTGATTGGTCAAACGATTGGTTGAAGAAACGATTGGTTTGCCGGAGATTCGAGGTTCGTCCTTCTATCTGACTACCGAGGGTCAATATAATCCACAATCCCATCTCAGCCTCATGTTGTCCCGTGGTTTCTGGGCGTCTCGGACCTGAGAATGCTAGGCTGATAAAGATTGGGTTAATAATTTCATTTATTCAATTAAACGCTCATCCAGGTCGTACAGTTCATGGAGGTTGATGCACCCCTCTCCCTCCATCCCCCAAGGGGTTCGGAGTGGTTTCCCGTATAATACCTCAGCTGGGGCTAATCCTGTAGTAGAGTGGGGTTATACGCATAGAGGTTTTCTAAATGTGGTCCTCAGGCATTGAATAAATGAAAAGCAAAATACTTCGTTTAAATAGCTTATGTACCCACTGACCCAAGTAAATAGGCTTCAAAGGCTAATTTATCAACTAAGCTAGTACAAAAATGGGAAGGGTCCACAATTCCAGCACAATTGTAATCTTCAATTCATTCTCAAATATTCAATTCATCCAGTTAAAAAAAACAAATGTTGAAATGTGAAGCCAAAGATACAGATCCCAGTTCGTTTAGACCATCTACACTAGTCCAGCAGTCTTGTGCTCAAATTTCCTTCTTTGTTATATCCCTGTATGAAGGGGTACCCCAATGAGAAATGCTGAATTATTGCATGCACATCCTGAACACGTGGAACAGCCAGAATACTGGACGTGTGTAGAACAGCTGCTATCAACCGTTTTTGTTCCTGCAAAAACTGGCATTCATAATCCTTGGGTGACAACATCAGCTCTGTCACATGCTGACCTGGTGTTCTGAAACACCAGCTCACCCTCTGAGCAAATGGTTATCGCTCTCAATACTAGGCAATAAATAAGTCAATAGTAAAGCGTGCACGGAATAGGAGTAAGGAAAGGTGTTATCCATAAAATAGTTCATCATGAAGTTGCTATGCCTGATTAAAAGCTTTGTCAACTTGTAACATGAATTTAAAAATACCTGGACTGAAAGACAAAAACTAAATTCATCTGTCAGGCATTGGAAATTAAACTGGCACAAAGCATGTCCACAGGGTACAACCCAATAGGCTTGGTCTCTCAATTGTTTAGCTCTGGTTTTATTAAACCATCCTGAGCAGGGTCCTATTCTTTCTGCCTTCCAGGGTATGGTGCCATTGCCTCCTCTGCATATCATCTGAACGTCTTTACATAAATGTCATGGAGTAAATACAGATTAACCACAATCCCATATAGATCTTGAGTGCACTTCCCCTAATAACAGGAGTAACAATAGCAAAATAGCAACATCAATAGCAAAATCAATCCATCAGCTAAACACATCAACAATAACTAAGCAATACTTATAACTATGTACACGTGGCAATTCAATAAAATCAATTTGTAAACCCCAATGTATTTTGGGGTGATACCATGTAGCATTTATTACATTCAACATTCCCCTCTTACCAGTATAGGTAAGAGAGTGCACATAATGCAACAAAACAGGTAAAAGCGCGTTAGGGACACAAACTTTGCCAGAGGCAGTAACCCAAAGCAAGTCAGATTCGCGAGGGGAACACCCATCCTGGCTCCACCGGTGTCTCTCAGCCTCGGGGGCGTCCCCCTGAAGCTGGCAGAATTCCGAAACACTGGGCATAGCAGTATTTGCAGAAAACTGCTGTTGTTCACCTGAAGAAACTAAAATGGTAGGGGTCAGGGCCTCTGTGCGTACCAATGTGTCAGCCAATGCATTCCTGAAAGAAATGGGATCCTTGACAGATGTATGCGAATTACATTTAATGATAGCCAAGGTTTTCGGGAGTGTTAAACTCGCTAGTAGACTTCGGACAAACAGGGCATTTTTAATAGGAGTGCCTGCTGCAGTCAAAAAGCCCCTGTGCTGCCACAGGTTACCAAAATCATGTGCAACCCCAAAGGCATATCGTGAGTCGGTGTAAATATTAGCACATTGGTCAACGCAAAGGTGGCAGGCCTGCGTGAGTGCAAATAATTCAGCCTGCTGGGCAGCATGAGGTATACTGACAAAGGCTAGGGTGGGCAGTATCCTCAATCTCTAGCGCCGATCGTGCGGATTCTTGTTCGTGGCGCAACTTAACCCTTTGTCTGGGACCTATCCATAATCCCTGATGCTGTCTCATTATCGGGGGGTAGTCCCCAATATTCTGGCGGGGATGGTAGAACCGGGACTGGCACAACCGCAGCCGGTGGCGCTGCCTGTGGGGCTGTGGGGATCGGACGTGTCCAGGGTTCCTCGTCACTCTCGGACTCCTGATTACCTAATAAAGCCGCTATAGACTCCAGTGGTTCGGATTCTGACTTTTGTTGTTGTTGGGCGAGATATATCCCTTTGGTACAGGTTTTAAATTCACCTCGAGCTCGGGTAGCACGGTCAAGTCTTAGATCATACACCTTACATTCCGCTTGCAAAATATCGCATGTTTTCGGTATTCCCAACCTATCACACACTGATATCCTTCTACTACTTGCATTTTCCCTCCAACTTCGCTCCCTTGACTCCTGATGGTGCTTCCCCCTCTTTCCATTTTTTTAATCCTCTTTTTCCATTTCTTCACTGCTTCTCGCTCCCACATTAATTGTTACCAAACGATCAATTTACCCAGACCAAGACAATGTCAACAAGAGTGACCGCCCTTTACGTTATAATACCGGGGCACCGCCATCACCTTATCCAAAGTCCGTCTCACATGTCTGACATCCAATTACCAAACGATCAATTTCTCTTATATCCATAGCCTGTCCCATTCCTGGCCTGACAACCAATCACTATATCATGTTATGAAATTATTCTTAAATTTACCCAGACCACAGACTCATGCGATAAAGACTCTTACCTCAATATCATCCTTATCCGTGCCCTTTTCCTTATCGGTTCGTCTGTGAATCTCAGTTGAACACAAAATCAACCCCAAACGAGGGACTTCAGTGTCTGAAAAACGTCAACGTCCGGGGTCTCGAACAACGGTCGAGAAGTGCACTCTGTCCCCTTCGGACGTGTTTCAGTCACCGCTGCCTCTTAGTCGTTCGTGGTTGACAGTGCCAAAGAGATCCTGCCGACTACGCCAAATGTTGTAGTTCGTGCCCTATGAACAGAATAGTCAGACAACCGAATTCGTATAACCTCTTCATTCTACTCACCCAGGTGGGAGAGAGTCTAGAAACCGGAGCGTTTAGAAACACTCAGGAAGCTAGTGTAGTCTCTCTCCTCGAATGCTAACAATTACACATATTTATACCCAAAATACATGTGCCAGTACATTTCCTGTTGCTACCTTATATGGCAAGTTTTACAATGTCCTATAAATCTTTATGTGCCCTTCAGGACCCCTATGTCCTCCGTGTCCTGTGTGACCTGCATGTCCTCGGTATTCCCAGGACCAAAGAACAGTCGATATGACCAAATGTTCCCCTTAACCATCAAAGGATGGTTAAGCATCAAAGCCTTAAAGCCAGTTGCCCATATCAAAGGATGGTCAACCATAAACCGTGCCTCCATGCTGAGCAACAGGATGTCCTGGCAACATAATCGAGCTGGAGCTTTTACACCTTTTTTACACCCCTGCAATAAAACCCATATGGCGAAATGTCGAATGTTTAACCCCTTACAGGGGGACCTCATTTAAACTTACCGAATAGTGAAAGGCCTGGATAGGGTGGATGCGGAGATGTTTCCACTAGTGGGAGAGTCTAGAACCAGAGGTCATAGCCACAGAAATAAAGGATGTTCCTTTAGGAAGGAGATGAGGAGGAACTTCTTTAGTCAGAGATTGGTGAATATGTGGAATTCATTGCCACAATGGATATTTTTACAGCAGAAAGATAGATTCTTGATTAGTACAGGTGTCAGGGGTTATGGGGAGAAGGCAGGAGAATGGAGTTGAGAGGGAAAGATAGATCAGCCATGATTGAAGGCAGAGTAGACTTGATGGGCCAAATGGTCTAATTCTGCTCTTAACACGATTGAACTTATAAGCCCCACACTTCAGAGTGTGAGTTAATGTCTGGGAATACTTTCATGTCTTTTCTTCCTGCCTTTGTGACATCCTTTATACAGATAATGGATAAAAGGATTCTCCAAAACATAAAAGTGCCCTCCGGGAAGGATTTCATGTGCAAGTAGATTCCTATGAAGGTACAATTTGAGAATTTCATTTCAAGTATACCAGGCATGCAATTTATAATTTAGCATGTGCATGGAATTCCATGAAGAGTTGAACTTTGAGTAAGATCAGAGAAAATCATTACCATCAATGATATTTGAGAGTGATTCCTCGTAGAAAGAATAGTTTGAAGGTTTCAAAGGAAACAAAGAGAAGCCAATGAATGAAATGCTGGAAATTCGAGAGCAATGAATCCTCAAATCCACAGAGTCTAGATGAAGAACTGAATAATGTGCATGCTGTTGTCAAAGTCACATCTTTAATGAATGATCATTAAAATCATCTAAGGTATTTATTCACAAAATGCTGCAGTAACTCAGCAGGTCAGGCAGCATCTCAGGAGAGAAGGAATGGGTGACGTTTCGGGTCGAGACCCTTCTTCAGACTGATGTCAGGGGGGCGGGACAAAGGAAGGATATAGGTGGAGACAGGAAGACAGTGGGAGATCTGGGAAGGGGGAGGGGAAGAGAGGGACAGAGGAACTATCTAAAGTTGGAGAAGTCAATGTTCATACCGCTGGGCTGCAAGCTGCCTAGGCGAAATACAAAGTGCTGTTCCTCCAATTTCCGGTGGGCCTCACTATGGCACTGGAGGAGGCCCATGACAGAAAGGTCAGAGTGGGAGGGGGAATTGAAGTGCTCAGCCACCGGGAGATCAGGTTGGTTAAGGCGGACTGAGCGAAGGTGTTGAGCGAAGCGATCGCCGAGCCTGTGTTTGGTTTCGCCAATACAAAGAAGTTGACATCTAGAGCAGCGGATGCAATAGATGAGGTTGGAGGAGGTGCAGGTGAACCTCTGTCTCACCTGGAATGGTGCCTGACCTGCTGAGTTACTCCAGCATTTTGTGAATAAATACCTTCGATTTGTACCAGCACCTGCAGTTATTTTCTTACATTAAAATCATCCAAATTGTTGTTAATCTTGAACAAGCCACTGCCTCATCCAAACATCATAATGCACTAAAAATATCCTGCGCAGGAACTGGAAAATCATTCACCAAATTCTTTGAGAGGAATTCTGTTCAGGGAGCGGTGAAACTCCATCACATCCAGAACAATTTTCTGAAGAAAAGGCAGCTTGGTTTTAGGCAGTCAATCATTCAAAAATTGCTGCAGAGTGCATTTGCAGAACACATGAAGCCTTCAAGATCTGCATTTTCACCAACAATAATCAACAACTAATGTAGTAAATTCTCCTTCCGAGGCTGAACAGCACTAGTGTAGTTTACAAACATGAAGCCATAGTACAAAGTACTGAAATGAACAGTGAAAGCTAATTTTAAGCTGCTATATATCATTTATTAGGATAATACTGCATTACTCCATTGAAATAAATATATTACAACTCATTGTGGAGTTCCACAGAAGAGTCTTATTCTGTTACAGGAAAACATATTTAGCTCTCGAATAACCAGCATATTTGATTAGCCAACACCTTACATTCCTAATGAATGGGGAATATTTACAGTAAAAAAGGAAGCAAAGTACTGGAGTAACTCGAAGATAGACACAAAAAGCTGGAGTAACTCAGCGGGACAGGAAGCATCTCTGGAGAGAAGGAATGGGTGACGTTTCCGGTCGAGAACCTTCTTCAGACGGGAAGCAAAGTGCTGGAATAACTGGAAGATAGGCACAAAAAGCTGGAGTAACTCAGTGGGTCAGGCAGCATCTCTGGAGAATATGGATAGATGACACATTGGGTCAGGACCCTTCATCAGACAGATTGTAGCGGAGAGAGGGGGGGGGAAGCTAGAAGAGAGGAGGAGCAGGACAAAGTCTGGCTAGTGTCAAGTTGGATACAGGTGAAGGGTTTGATAGCAGATGGTTGGACATAGGCCAGAGATGAAAAGACTAAAGGTGTGAGATAAGTGAATTGTGAGGCCAGAGAAAGGAATACGGGTGTAAGGGGAGAACTGGGTGCAATGTAACAATGGCTCATTCTGCTCATTAAATTAATCCAACTTTAAAAAAGTTACTCCCTGCCCTTTTCTTAAAATTATATAATCTTTAATATTTTGATTTCTTGTTACAGTATAGCTTTATACAGTGATACTTTGCCTGGATATTCTTTTGCAAATTCAAAACACTGCTGCCAATCTATTGGACTGTGGTAATATCATTGTTGTGTCTGATCCATTCTCTTGTTCACTTCCTCTCTGGCATGGATACATGGAATTACCAAATAGTTGTTATTTTAGACTTTTGGCCCAGCCTTTCCCCTGCATTGCTGGTCGAGGGACAGGATTCCAAGTTGTCTCAAGCATACCATGAAAATCACTCTGATGCACTGGAGAGATCAGTACCAACAAATGTAGGATGTTTTACAAGCCATGGTGGAATTCAGTAAATTCTTGCAAGGCAAAGGAAAATCTCAAACCCAAATGTGTAATTAGAGAAGAGAATATTAAGACTTACTTTAAGCTCCAGAAGCAAACACTGGAATCGGAAAACAGGAGTATGTAATATAACCCTTCAAGTCTCTTTCACTAGTATCACCTCATTGAATCTTATGCCATAATCCTATAGTTCTGTTCTCTCACCCCATCTTTGATGCTTTTTTGATGCTTTTTGTGATTAGAAATACATCTCCTTAAATACATTCAGCAATTTAATTTCCACAGCCTCCTGTTGCATAGAATTAAACTAGTTAAGTTCTAAACGTTTTAACCCAGAACCTGAAACTCTCCTGGTTTGAGAAACTTAGGAAAAGGGGACGTACAATGAGATCTGGGTGTCCTAGTGCATCAGTCACTGAAAGGAAGCATGCAGGTACAGCAGGCAGTGAAGAAAGCCAATGGAATGTTGGCCTGCAGAACAAGAGGAGTTGAGTATAGTAGCAAAGCGGTCCTTCTGCAGTTGTACAGGGCCCTAGTGAGACCACACCTGGAGTACTGTGTGCAGTTTTGGTCTCCAAATTTGAGGAAGGATATTCTTGCTAATGAGGGCTTGCAGCGTAGGTTCACTAGGTTAATTCCCGGAATGGCGGGACAGTCGTATGTTGAAAGACTGGAGAGACTGGGCTTGTATACACTGGAATTTAGAAGGATGAGAGGGGATCTTATTGAAACATATAAGATTATTAAGGGATTGGACACATTAGAGGCAGGAAACATGTTCCCAATGTTGGGGGAGTCCAGAATTAGGGGCCACAGTTTAGGAATAAGGGGTAGGCCATTTAGAACAGAGATGAGGAAACACTTTTTCAGTCAGAGAGTTGTAAATCTGTGGAATTCTGGGGGTATGGGGAGAAGGCAGGAACGGGGTACTGATTGTGAATGATTAGCCATGATCACAATGAATGGCGGTGCTGGCTCGAAGGGCCGAATGGCCTCCTCCTGCACCTATTGTCTATTGACCCACAAATCTGTCTATATCAACAGGACGATGGTGGAGAGGCTCAAAGCTTCAAATTCTTGGGCGTGCATTTTCTGAAAATCTTTCCTGGACCCAGCACACTGATGCAATTATAAAGAAAGCCCATCAATGCCTCTACTTCTTGAGAAGATTAAGGAGATTCGGTATGTCAGAGAGGATTCTCTTGACCTTCTACAGGTGTACAGTAGAGAGCATATTGACTGGTTGCATCACAGCCTTGTTAGGCAACTTAAATGCCCCGGAGCGAAGAAGACAGCAAAAAGTTGTGAACACTGCCCAGTCCATCACAGGCTCTGACCTTCCCACCATCCAAGGGATTTACCGGAGTCGCTGCCTCAAAAAGGCAGCCAGCATCATCAGAGACCCACACCACCCTGGCCACACACTCATTTCACCCCTGCCATCGGGAAGAAGGTACAGGAGCCTGAAAACTGTAACGTCCAGGTTCGGGAACAGCTTCTTCCCTACAGTCATTAGATTATTAAACACTACAACTTCCAAATAAGTTCTGAACTACAGACTATTATTGCACTATTATTGTTGATGTGTATGTACGCGTGTGTGTGTGTGTGTGTGTGTGTGTGTGTGTGTGTGTGTGTGTGTGTGTGTGTGTGTGTGTGTGTGTGTGTGTATATATATATTTATTATGTGTAGGAAGGAATTGCAGATGCTGGTTTACACTGAAGATCGACACATGATGGAATAACTCCACAGAACAGGCAGCATCTCTGGATAGAAACAATAGATGTATATGTGGGTATGTGTACTGTACACGCACTGAACTTTTTTTTCCTCATTTATTATATTGTTTACAGTGTACTATGCTTACATACTCTGTTGTGCTGCTGCAGGTAAAAATTTCATTGTTCTATCTGGGAAATCTATATACTAAAACTCTCGTTTGTTTGCTTGTTTGTTTGTTCCTGAACTACAGCCAAAACGGTACACGATGGCGCGACAATTTTAGGCCCACCGTGGTCCCTTTGGTACTAATGGAAGAAGTTTTATTGAAATCAGTGTTATATTTTAAGCTATTCACATTTTAAAGTTAAATCTATCTCCTAAGGAGGGAGGGGGAGGGGGGTGGAGGGAGGGAGGATAAAAGGGGATTGAGGGGAATGGGGGAATGGGGGAGTGAGAATGGGGAAGGGGGAAAGGGGGAGGGGAGGTGGAGGGAGGGGGGGAGGAGAGGTTTGGGCCCAACGGGTCCACTTGGTCTAGTATGACAATAAAACACTGACTTGACTCAAAATCTCATAATTCTTATATTCACATAGTGGCACAATAGCCAGTTTCTGCCACTAGAGGTCAGAAGATTTACATAAGATAGACACAAAATGCTGGAGTAACTCAGCGGGACAGGCAGCAGCTCTGGAGAGAAGGAATGGGTGACGTCTCGGGTCGAGACCCTTCTTCAGAAGATTTACATAGATTAATCTTCTTCTTGCGTTTGAGGCAGCAGAAATTATGTAACGCCCTCCAGGCGCAGTAGCCAGTGCAATGTGCTGTTGTCAAGGGCCCCTCCACCAGGGGGACGGAGGACAGTGCAGTCGAAAATGACGTGCTGCGCTGTTTGCTGGTCTGCTCCACACACGCAGGCTGCTGATGGACGCAACCCCCAACGATGCAAGTTGGCATCGATGAATGGCGACCATTCACTTTGTCTCATATAGGCAATAAAGAACCTCAGATGTCAGTTTACAAAAGACACAGGCTGCTGGGGCAGCTCAGCGGGTCAGGCAGCAGCCCAGGATATCATGGAGACACAATGTGGGAGAAGCTCAACCGGCAAGTCTGAAGAAGCATCCCACCCGAAACGTCACTTATCCATGTTCCCCTGAGATGCTGCCAGACCCGCTGAGTTACTCCATCATCGTGTCTCTCGCTTTGTCTCATACTTGGACTGTGGTTCATTCAGATGCAAACTGGCTTAAATTTCAGAGTGACAAAATCGTATGGTTGTGCTCCTTGAGTGTGTACTCTGAACGACTGATTTACTTTGTAGCAGCGTCTTTATATCAGTTTCAAGTATTTTTTTAATATCTGAAGATCAAAGTACCAATTTCAATAAATGTATGAATGTAATTGTAAACAGAAAGTGATGATAATAAAATACACGAAAGTGAAAAGAATTTATAGCAATGAGTCAATTCCTTACAAAGTAATATCGAAACATAAGAAATAGGTGCAGGAGGAGGCCATTCAGCCCTTCGAGCCAGCACCGCCATTCATTGTGATCATGGCTGATCGTCCACAATCAATAACCCGTGCCTGCCTTCTCCCCATATCCCTTGATTCCACTAGCCCCTCGAGTTCTATCCAACTCTCTCTTAAATCCATCCAGTGATTTGGCTTCCACTGCCCTCTGTGGCAGAGAAAGTAGAGAGGAGGAAAACAATCAGAACAAGACAATAAAGATTTTTTTCACGGATGTTAAGTATTTGAACCCATGCCATATTGTTGATCAGTAAAGTTCCTGTCAAATGAACACGAACACCAAAAATATTGTTTTTAAATAAATGCAAAGGAAGTATTTTGCATTGTTCTTTCAACTGCATGAAAGCTGAGGAGTTGTGGATCAAGCACCTAGCGCAAATGATTCAGTTAGTATTCAAAAGAAAGTACACACAAGAAAAGCATATTTGAATGAAAATAATTAAGTTTAGTAAAGAGACATTAGTCAAATATTCCTTACATATTCCTTATAAGAGTTCTCTCTTATAAAAGGCAGATTATGCATGGATGTGGTCACAGCTTGTTGGAAATTGGGTGCTTTGTTTTTCCTCTGTTCATTTCTTCTTCTGAAAAGACCTAGAGCATGTCAGCTTGGCTCAGGTAATGCTTGTCTTGTGGGCTAAGCCCAAAAAGCAATTTGACCACATAATCCAAGTTTGCTACTGTGTGCCCACTGCAAAGCAGATGTTGCAGTCCACTATAACTTCAAGGCCCTGTGTCCACCCATTTTTGTTTTTAGAAATTAAAAAATTCTTAGGCTCTATTCAAAGCAGATTTCATTGTCGTCAATGTTCCCTCAATTCTCATGAAAACAGATCAACCACCATTCAGCTCACTATTATTAGTTGAGATGTTCTCAAAAATGCTTTCTGATCAGTTTCCCTAATAGTAACTGCATTTCAAAAGTGATTTTGTGTGCGTCAAGCACTTCAAATTTTAAACAAACCAAAGGCTTCCGTGCTACAAATAGTCGCAGAAATAGCCAACAATAAGTATTTTTAAACTATGATCTTGTCAATCAAGGAAAACTTCTTTCTGGAGCAACATACTGAACCAACGACACAGACAGTGAGGAATATGAGATTTAAGAATCAACGTAACTCTGCCCATGAAGGAAAAAAAATGCAGAGACCGTAATTTGAATGCAAGTGATCCAACATTTTAGCTGAAGTTGTCTGCGACTTTCTGTTCATGCTCTTCATGAAAAAGAGATCCGAGCAATTGCAAATTTATTTTACAGCCAACTTGTCATCTTCATATTAACAACCAAGTTTTAATTAAAGCATACCGCACACTTGGAAACTACAAAAGTCTTTGCGAACCTTGAATAATGACATGCCCAATGCACAAAAAAATGGCAAGTCAAATGGCAACAGAAGCACACATTTCAATGCATAATATTTATCTCATTGAGTCAGTGTGTCGAAACAGGTCCTTTGGCCCAACTTGCCTGCACTGACCAACATGTCCAATTTACACTAGTCCGACCTGCCTGCATTTGACCCATATCCCTCTAATCCTGTCCTATCCATGTACCTTAAACATTGTGATAGTCCCTGCCTCAAATACCTCCTCCGGCACCTTGGTCCATACACCACCCTCTGTGTGGAAAAGGTTACCCCTCATGTTTCTCGATTCCCCTAGACTGGGCAAGAGACACTGTCAACCCGATCTATTCCTCTCATGATTTTGCACATCTCTCAAAGATCACCCTCATCCTCCTGCACTCCAAGGAATAGAGTCCTGGCCTGCTTAACCTCTCCCTATTGCTCAGGCCCTTGAGTCCTAACAACCTCCTCTTAAATCCACACCCTTTCCAGCTTGATAACAATATTGTTCCTATGTAGAGAGATGATCTCTATGTGCACTTTATGACGAGGGAAAATTATGAACTTTTGAAAAGTTAATGTACAAAGACACATTAGTGTGCAAAGACATGTCAGTGTGTGGTACAACAGAGTCGTTCAATTTGTTAGTGACTATAATGATGATTAGGTTGTACAACTAAATCCAAAAAGTATAAATTCAGAAATGTTAAAGCCTGGAAATAAAATGTTGCATTTGTAGAATTTCCAGTGCCATTACCAACACAACGGACTCTTAATATGCCCGGTATCTCAAATTGCTAATACGAACAGCACCAATACAACATGGAAGCTCTCCCACTCCCACCATAATCAAATGGATAATGAGGGATCCAAAATAAATATGGTTTGGCCAGCAAATCACAGGTCCTGAGTGAGAAAATAAAACATTGCTGCGTTATTTCCTCGGGGATGGCAAAGGCCAGAGGAATAAAAGTCAGAAGGCAGCCGTCAATGAAATTTATTTTGGCAGCAGAGCAAGAGTTTGTTTGGGTTTTCCAGCTCACTTTTTTTAAACAAAAACACATGCATAAATCTGGAGAGAAATCTAAAAGTTTTCTGAAACAAAATGGCATTTAGAATATCCCAGTTCTGAGTAGCAAGTAACACAGTGGGTCTTAATCTGGGGTATTGATTTTTATCAACACGGTGAAAAATTCATTTATCGACTTATGGAGATGATGATTTATTATTACTTCTACAAAATTATCAGTTAAATGTGAAATAGTGGTTAACTGGTGCTGGTTATTTGAAAAATGTTTTAAATTTGTTGTCCGTTATATGCTCTGACAACAACTCTTCTACCAAATTAGGCATTGGTAGAAGTAATAAATTAAAAAGACCATTCTAACAAGCAAGTGGTGCTGTCAACTCCCAAAAAATACATCTTAGGGTGGTGTAGCCGTAGAGTTGCTGCCTTACAGTGCCAGAGACCCGGGCTCGATCATGACAATGGGTGCTGTCTGTATGGAGTTTGGACGTTCTGCCTATGACTGTGTGTGTTTTCTCCGAGTCCTCTGGTTTCCTCTCAAATTCCAAGGACATGCAGCTTTGTAGGTTAATTGGCTTCTGTAAATTGTTGCTCGTGTATAGGATAGTACGAAGGTCCACTGGTCAGCGAAGTGACTTGGTAGGCGAACGGACCCGTTTACATGCTGTGTCGCTAAACTAAACGGGTTTCCACCAAAAGCCCCAAAAACATGTGGGCTGGTAGGTTAAATGGGAATTGTAAATGGGATTCAATCTCTCGCATATATGTTAGTGGCAGAATATGAGGGCGGTTGAAGAGAGTGTAGGGAGAATAATAAATGAATGTAAAATGGATGGGGGTTTTTTTCTTGTTCTGTGCAGCTTCAATGGGCTGAAGGTCCTGCTTCCACACTGTACCTTTCCATGATGGGACTGTGAAATGGAGGCTATGCTTATACTAATAGAAATACGTTATCCAAGAGAAGAAAATAAATAAGTGGAGGGGTCAATCATTTTCTTCAATTCCCTTTCTGTACATTCCAATTCAATACTTTTATGCACTTCCTTGCCCCTATCCCACCTTCAATGGCACTCACAGCTTGTTACAAAGTTACACATAAGTTTTTCTCCTCCTTTTTATCTCACCTCTTATATCTCTCATAAAGTGTCCTCACGGCATTGGGGGATTAAATGCACATCACCCTCACCTTTTGCATAGTTCATTTCACAATACACAGGAACTTGGGCCTTATGGCACAGTAGGACTCTTAAGTGCAGTTAAGAGTTGTTTTCTCTTGATTGCTCTGCAAGTTGTATATACCCATTCCATCAAAAAAATGAACAACCACGGCTAAAAAGGAATTTATTTCCAAATCTGTTAAGTATTTGCTTTGGCAGTTTACACTACAAATGTTATCAATAAAGGGAACTAATATTTATACAGCTCAAAGCAATGCCTTCAGGCGCACCAAACATAACCAGCTGCAGATAGACACAAAATAATGGAGTAACTCAGCAGATCAGGCAGCATCTCTGGGGAAAAGGAATCGGTGACGTTTCAGGCCAGAACCCTTCTTCAGACCTGGAAACCCAGTCCAATTTTATCTCTAATTGCTACTTCACAGCATAAAAACCCCTCAAAAAATGGCGATTCTGATAAGGATCTTTTTATTGAGATGGCTGCATGTTAGATTGATAACATGTTGAAAGCAATTAACTGCAATGGTATTTATGGGCATTTGTACACATGCCTGAGTGTATGGACAGTACTGGAAATAAATATGCACCTTGAACAGAGCTAGAGCCAAACAAAAAACTTAAAATATAAGCAGTCTTAGATTATAAAAATATATAAATCTCTATTATGCTATTTTTCTTTTTTTTGTGTAATATTTCCCTTTTACCTTACCATAACCAAAAGACAAAGCACTGTAAGATATATTACTTTGGATGAAGCCAAACACTATCCAAGCGTTACATTTCTCCCCGGAAGATACCAAAGCTCCTCAATATGACTTCACAAGGAACTCAAAGTCATTATACCCTGTCATGGGGTACTAAAATTTAATCGCTAACCTTGACATTATTTTCCAAAACATCTGTTCAAAATGAACTACAATATTTTGCTCATTGTTGGAAAAGTTGGAAAACACAGTTACAATTCAAGTCAACAGAAAAGTACCTGATAGTTTAAACAGGAGCTCTGATGCCACCTTACAAGACATATCCTGGCTGAACAGCTCTGAAGCAGCAGTTGGGGGGTCTTTACCAATCAAGTTAACTGATCGTGGTGACAGAATAGGATCAGGTGTTGTCCTCTCTTTAGGCTCGTCTTTCACTTTGATCTTTGGAATCAAGGACCCCCTTTGGTTTGCAGCTGTGATTTTAAGAGTAAAACACATTAAGATAGCAGTATACATAGACTAAAACACTGCTTTAACGGTAGAGAGCATTTTACCACTTCGATACGAATATAAATCTTGCTGTATATTAACATCCTTTGTAAATAGTAGCCCACAGTTCCACAAGGACTAAACACCCTTCGATAATTTCACAAAAATTGTTGTTTTCTTCTTTGCGTGAACAGACTGTTACAGATTTGCACATCTATATCTAACTAAATGAAGTTACATCTATGTACATTACTAAAAGTCTCATCTTGTTTGTGTGTGTGTATATATATGTATATGTGTGAGAGGGTTGTAAGAGGGTTGAGGGAGTGGGGGAGGGTAGGGTGCTAGACCAATGCAAAAAATATATATTTTAAAGAAAAAACAATTTTATGCGATTTTCATTGAGATATTTTGTTTTAAGCGCCATTTATTTTAAAGAAAAGACACGATTCTCATTATTTATTTATTTATTTAAAAGCCATTTATTTTAAAGAGAAGGCGATTTACATTGAATTTTTTTTTAACGACATTTATTTTAACGAAAAGATGCAATTTTCATTGAGATTTATTTTAAAATGCGATTTTCATTGAGATTTGGTTTATTTGTTTAAAAAAGCCTTTTTTTTTAAACCCGATTTTCATTGAGATTTATTTTATTTAAAAAAGAACGCCATTTATTTTTTAATAAAAAACGCGATTTTCCCATGTGGGGTCGATTGATTGGCTCTGACCTCCCGCTCGACGCCCGATTGGTCGGGGTCCCACATGGGAGGAGCACAGCCGCCGCTTTGATTGGTCGCTGGCTCTTCCCGCTCAAAGCACACCGGTTGTCCGTCAGGTCTTCTTCCCGCTCAAAGCAACGGCCGTCGCGGTCGAGCTGCCGCTGCTGCTGAATGAGCGGAGTCTCGAGAATGTCCAAGAGAGAATTTTCACCATAAAAAGCCAAGAAAAGATACGGTTTTTTAAAAACCCCATTTATTGTAAAGAAAAACGTGATTTTCACGCGATTTTCATTGTTTGTTTTTTTAACCCATTTATATTTTAAAGAAAAAAAATGATTTTCATTTAAATTAAAAAAAAATTTTTTTAACATTTATTTTAAAGAAAAAATACGACCTCCCCATGTCACAATGGGAACCCAACGAGGTTTGGGCCCAACGGGTGTACCCTTTACGAGTTCCTCATAATTCTCAGAAACATTTAAATTAAATAGACAAAGGGTAATAAATTCCCCAAAAGCAAAATTTGCTGATGTTGGGAATCTTAAGTAAATACAAAATGCTCAGCAGGTAAAGCAGTTTTCACTTGAGCCCACTCTGCCATTCACGGAGTGTCAGGAACTCAGAATAAAACCACCATGCTACAAGAACAATGTCAGGACTCATTGTCTTGTGATTTTTGCAATTCCTTACCTTTGAGGGCCGAGGATGAGCTATCACGGAGTATCTAACGTGTATGTGGAGTAGGCAAAATATTGTACAAAATATAAGCAGCAGAAGGAACACAATCTAGAAGAATGCTAGAGCAGGTTTGAGGCCAGGTGGGCTATTCCTGATAATCTTAATTTTTTAGTTTACACCTGAGTTAAGATCCAATTTAACATGTGCACCTTAGCCTTGTTTCCCTTAGATCACAGGTTAACAAAAAGATATGCAAGATTTAAATTTCACAATAAATTGAGCTTGATTGAAAGTTCCAAACTTTACCACTATTTGCATGTACAAACTTTATGAAAGTCTGAAGAAGGGTACTGACCTGAAATCTCACCCATCAATGTTCTCTAGAAACTGGGTAACCCACTGAGTTACTCTAGCACTTTGTGACTTCCTGAAAGACTAGCCCTAATCTTTAGACTGGGATCCCCTAGATTCTCGAGTCAGAACATAAGATCATAATATAACATAAGTAAGCAAGTCACCAGGCCACTGGCACGTTGCCTGGTATTCAATATTATCATGGCTGATCCATGCTGGCCCCAACCCTGTGATAGTTATGATAAGTTCAAAGAAATGGGACTTTGAAATGTTTATCAATCTCAGCCTTAAATGAGTCGAATGATTTGGCCTCTGCTCCCCTGCAGGCCATAAAATATCAGAGATTTACTGCATAGAATGTCAGAAATTTCTATGCACCGGTTTTCAATGTCTAGGCCCTTATTTTGCAACCACGAAGCCTTCTTCATGACTTTCCCATCAAAGAAAACATCTCAACATCTACCCTCTCAAACTCCCTTAGGATCTTACATGTTCAATAAGATCACCATCATTCTTCTAAACTCCACAGAAGACACACCCAAACTCTGTACACTTTCTTGCTAGGACAATATCAAGTCTGGTCTACCCCAACAGCTGCTGACAACATTCTACCGCTGCACCATAGAGAGCATCCTAACACATGGCATCCCTGTGTGGTACCTCAGCTGCACAGAGGCAGAAAGGAAAGCTTTTCAGCGGGTAGTCCATAGAGCTCAGAGGACCATCGGAACACAGCTACCAGCCTTGGAGGGCATCTACAACACACGATGCCTCAGAAAAGCCACCAGCATCCACAAAGACTCTTCACACCCCTGCAACAGTCTGTTTGAACTCTTTCCATCGGGTAGACGATACAAAGCCTTCTACGCCCGCACCTCCAGACTCAGGAACAGCTTCATCCCCAGGGCCAAAGCTGCTATGAACCGGTCCTGCTGAGCCGGATGGTCAAAACGCAGTGATCCGGCACAGATCTACTTGCACTTTATTCTGTCTTAAAACTGTTACAATTTGTCTCGTTGGGTTGTTGTTGTTTAAATTAATTAAATTATTGCATCGTATGGGAGGCGCATTCCCAATCTCGTTGTACCCCTGTACAATGACAATAAAGATATATTGTATTGTATTGTATATTCTCTTTCCAGGAAATAGCCTGGTGAATTTCCAACACTACTATATCTTTTTTTTATTGAAAAGGACTGCAAAACTGTAGCCTGCAATCTAGATGTGGCCACACCGACATCCTCTACTATCCTGTAATGAAGCTCCATATTCTTCAATTCCAACCGCCTCCCAATAAAAGTCAAAATGCCATTGTATCCGATTAACTATCTGCTGGACCTGCCTGCTAACTTTTGTAATTCATGCACTAAAACTTCTAGACCTCTCAGAACACTCATTTGCAGTCTCTCTAGATTTAAATAATCCCTTTTCGATTCTTCTTAAAATGCATGACCTCACCCTTCCCCATATTAAACACTATTAGCCTGACGTTTGCTCATTCACTCAATCTACCGATTGTAAAGTCACAACATCCTCATCGCAAACACACCAAACCTGACATTTTGTTTCCTTCAAGTCATTAATGCAAAATATTAAACAATTGAGAAAAGAACTGGGTACTAGTTATATCCATCCAGCCACAAAAGGACCTATTTATTCCAACTCTTGTTTTCTTCACAACTAGTTTTCAATCTACGTTCACACAATTCCTTCAATAGCTTTTAATTCAGATACCAACCTCATAAGATATCTTATCAAGTCTTTTGAAAATCTAAACACATTTACAGATTCCTGTCTATCAACTCCCTGTTACATCCTTACTCTAGCTTTTTGTGTCTATCTTCAGTTTAAACCAGCATTTGCAATTCCTTCCTACACATCCTCAACTAATTTGGTCTATAGATTCCCAATTTCTGTCTGCCTCCCTCTTTTTGAACAAAAAAACATAATGGCCATTGTGCATCTTCTGCTACAGTGCCCCCCATAATGTTTGGGACAAAGACCTTTCATTTATTTATTTGGCTTTGTACTCCACAATTTGAGATTTGTAATAGAAAAAAAAAACACATGTGGTTAAAGTACACATTGTCAGATTTTAATAAAGGCCATTTTTATACATTTTGGCTTCACCATGTAGAAACTACAGCTGTGTTTATACATAGTCTCCCCCCTTTTCAGGGCACTATAATGTTTGGGACACATGGTTTCACGGGTGTTTGTAATTGCTCGGGTGTGTTTAATTGCCTCCTTAATGCAGGTATAAGAGAACTCTCAGCAACTAGTTTTTCCTCCAGTCTTTCCATCACCTTTGGAAACTTTTATTGCTGTTTATCAACACGAGGACCAAAGTTGTGCCAATGAAAGTCAAAAAAGCCATTATGAGACTGAGGAACAAGAATAAAGCTATTAGAGACATCAGCCAAACCTTAGGGTTACCAAAGTCAACCTTTTGGAAAATCATTAAGCAGAAAGAGAGCACTGGTGAGCTTACTAATCGCAAAGGGACTGGCAGGCCAAGGAAGACCTCCACAGCTGATGACAGAAGAATTCACTCTATAATAAAGAAAAACACCCAAACACCTGTCCAAACCCCCAAACACCTGGCCACTCAAGAATTGACATTTTTTTTAGCTTTGAATTCATTATGCTACTACTATTATCAGTTGTATCGTCAATGAAGATAAGTGAGCCAGTTCCTTCAGCAGCCAATCATGCCCAGGCCATAACACCCCCATCACCGTGTTTCACAGATGAGGACTTTCACAGCAGAAGACTTCATGAACAGAAATACAGAGGCTACACTGCAAGATGCAAACCACTGGTTAGCCGCAAACATAGGATGGCCAGGTTACAGTTTGCCAAGAAATACTTAAAAAAGCAACCACAGTTCTGGAAAATGATCTTGTGGACAGATGAGACAAAGATGAACTTATATCAGAGTGATGGCAAGAGCAAAGTATGGAGGAGAGAAAGAACTGCCCAAGATCAAAAGCATACCACCTCATCTGTGAAACACGGGTGATGGGGGTGTTATGGCCTGCACATGATTGGCTGCTGAAGGAATTGGCTCATTTATCTTCATTGATGATACAACTGATAATGGTAGTAGCATAATGAATTCAAAGCTAAAAACATTGTCGATTGGCCAAGTCAATCACCCGATCTGAACCCAACTGAGTATGCCTTTTATATGCTGAAGAGAAAACTGAAGGGGACTAGTCCCCAAAACAAGTATAAGCTAAAGATGACTGGCAGAGAAACATCAGATACCCAGCAACTGGCGATGTCCATGAATCACAGACTTCAAGTGGTCATTGCATGCAAAAGATATGCAACAAAATACTAAACATGAATACTTTCATTTACATGACATTGCTGTGTCCCAAACATTATGGTGCTCTGAAATGGGGGGACTATGTATAAACACAGCTGTAATTTCTACATGGTGAAACCAAAATGTATAAAAATGGTCTTTATTAAAATCTGACAATGTGCACTTTAACCACATGTGATTTTCTTCTATTACAAATCTCAAATTGTGGAGTACAGAGGCAAATAAATAAATGATGGGTCTTTTTACCCAAACATAGAGGGCACTGTACCTTCCTGAAATTTAGTAGGGTTTGAAAAAAAATCAACCAATGGGTACACTACATCTACAGCCACTTCCTTGAAATAGGCACAAATGCCCTCATGTCCTGTTGATTTGTCTACCTTTATCCTGATGAGTTTTGCTAATACTTTATTCCTGTGCTTGGGATTTGAATATTTTTGCAAGCTCCTCCATGTTATTGTAAATTAGCCCATCTATTACCCGAGAGATATTTGCAATGTCCACAATGCCGAAGACGGATGAAAAATTATGACTGATTCCACCGGGTGGCGCCACGATGGCAGCCTCGCCGACAGTCTGTCTCTTTCATCTTTTTTTAATGTTATTTTTGGTGTGTTTAGAAAGTATGTGTTAATGTTCGCTGGTTTGTTTTATATAAGCGGGATGGTTGGGGGGAAACTTTTTTTTCAATCTCTCACCTTGCCAGAGATGCGATTGTTTTCCGGATCGAATCTCCTTTCGCTCTGCTGCTTAACAGCGTGGAGCTGGAGGCCTTGCTCGGGATTGACTTTGAGCCCCACAGTGGGGCGTGGACTTACCATCGGAGCTGATTGCTTGCCTGGGATCGACGCTCCAACCGCTGCCTGCGGACTTTAACATCAAGGAGCTTGCAGTCTCCAGTTGAGACCGACGACGGGAAGCTCCAAATGCCGCACGATGTTCGACTAGCCCCTACTCGGGGTAGATCGCCCAGCACGGGGGAGCCGAGATTCCCCCCCCACCCCCCGATGCAGGAGCTTGAACGTCCCGACGAGGAAGGCCCGCCGCCGGCTACGGGAGTCAAGATCGTTCCGTCAACGGAAGGTTAGAGGCCCCCAACCGCTGGAGGACAAAGAAGGGAGAGATTGAACTTTTTATCGCCTTCCATCACAGTGAGGAATGCGGAGGAGTCACCGTGGTGGATGTTCATGTTAAAATGTATTTTGTGTTCTGTTGCTTTTTATTGGTATGACTGTATGGCAAATGAAATTCCTCATATGTTGCAAAACATACTTGGCTAATAAAGTATGATTATGATTATTATGATTATGAAAAAAATGATTATTCTGCTGTTTCTTTGTTTCCTGTTCTTAATTCACCACCCTTGTTTTCCAGAGGTCCCACACTGACAGTAGCCAACTTCTTCCTATTTATATATACATAGAAAATCTTACTGCTTGCTTTGATATTGCACAGAGGTTTACTTTGAAAATCAATGTTCTCCCTTCTAATTAACTTTTTGTAGTCTTTCACGGCTGGATCCTAAAAAAAACAACCTTTTCTCACCTGCCTTTGCCACTTTATATGTCTTACTTTTCAATATATCATCTTTCACCTCCCTTGTTAACCACAGATAGTATCCTTTCGCATGGAACCCCTCATTTTAATTGGGGTAAACACCCATTTTCCAGTTGCTTGAATATCTATCACTTATTTTCTCCAGTCCATCTTGGACTACTCCACCATCTTCCCGTAATAATCCTCCTTATTTAAGTTGAAGACACTCTTTTTTTTTCCTGTGGTGTTCACCCTCAAACTGAATCTGGAATTCTATTATATTTATCACTACCACCATGGGAATCTTTAACCAAAGTTTGTTTATTAATCGAAGATAGACACAAAAGGCTGGAGTAACTCAGTGGGTCAGGCAGCATTTCTGGAGAAAAGGGATAGGTGATATTTCGGGTAGAGACCCTTCATCAGACTCCCTCCTCATTACGCATGACCAAATCCAATATAGTCTGAAGAAGGGTCTCGACCCGAAACGTCACCCACTACTTCTCTCCAGAGATGCTGCCTAACCCGCTGAGTAACTCCAGCATTTGTGTCTACCTTCGATTTAAACCAGCATCTGCAGTTCTTTCCTACACATAGCACATTCCCAGGTAGGGTCCGTAACGCACTGCACTCAGAAGGCATGTAGCCTTCATAACGAGAGTATAGGAGCATAGAGGTCCTTCTACAGTTGTACAACTACTCTTTCATTGACTACATTTATACCGCCGGCCGTCCTAAACTTCATTGATTTCAAGAAGGCGTTTGACTCGATTCATCGATGCAAAATGATGAGGATTTTGAAGGCTTATGGTATCCCTCCTCGTCTCCTGAGAGCCATTGAGGATATGCATTTGGGCACCAAGGCCAAGGTTGTTACCCCGGATGGCGAGAGCAAATTGTTCGAAATCCTCGTGGGGGTCTTACAGGGAGACACGCTGGCACCCTTTCTCTTTGTCATTGTCCTTGATTATGCAATAAGGCAGGCGCTCTAGGAACACAAGGACCTCGGCTTCACAATCACCCCAAGGCGTTCGAGAAGAATCGGGTCAGTCAACTTGTCAGACCTCGACTTCGCTGATGACATTGTCCTGCTGTCAAACCAAATTGGGGAGGCACAAGAGCTGCTCGGCAGGGTCGAAACGGAGTGCGAGAAAGCGGGCCTCCACCTCAATGCCAAGAAGACGGAGTACATGGCGTTCAACGGTGGTGACCATGAGCCTCTTAAGACCACTGGCGGTGCATCTCTCAAGAAAGTGGAGGACTTCAAGTACCTGGGAGCGAGGATGCAGAGCTTGTAGAATGAGGATTCAGAGCTTGTAGAATGACATCAAGGTCCAGAAAGCGCTCACATGGAAAGCCCTCAATAACATGGGGAATATCTGAACGTCTCAGATGTCTAAGGGTCTCATACTGAGATTCTTCCATGCAACTGTAGAGACAATATTATTGTACGGGTGTGAGGCATGGACTCTCACTCGAGCACTGTCCAAGTCTCTCGATGGTATCTACAACCGAATGCTCAGAAAAGTTCAAAATGTCAGTTGGAGGGACCGCACCACCAACGCCCAGCTCTTTGGGGAGATTCCACCTCTGACCGAGAAGATCAGGTCGAGAGAGATGAGGCTCGCTGGTCATTGCCACCGCCATCCAGAAATACCAGCAAACAAGGTTGTGCTGTGGGAGCCCACCCATGGAAGACGGAGCCCGGGACGACCAAACAAGACCATGCTGAAGACGTTGATGGAAGACGCATAGGTAGAGACAAAAGAGGAGCTTGCCAGCTGTATGGAGGACAGAGATGTGTGGGGCGTCCGTCACCGTGCCCGTCGGAAGCCAGCGCCACTGCGTCACTAATGTTTTCAACGATTTAAAATTAAATGACTAATGACTAAAACCCTGCATAAAGTGTCTCCTTTTGCAAGACAAGAATCAACTGCTTTCTGAAAGAGCAATCAACTTCACAGCTAAAAAAAAAAAAAAAAGGTTTACCCTGTGCACTTACTTCTGCACCCTGGAATATTTTAAATACTAATATATCTAAAAAGATATGCCACACGTGCAAGACTAAAACATGGAGGCTGTCGGTTATCGAGGCCTCGGCAAGGTCTGCAGCATACACATTTCCACACTTCCATACCTTATGCCCAATGCGAGAGGGGAGAAGAGGGGGTGCGATTCATCCTTCATTATGCTGCTGGCCTTGCCGAGCCAGCGTGAGGTATAAATTGAGTCGATGGAAGGGAGATTGATTTGTGAGATGGTCTGGGCTACGTCCACAATTCGCTGCAATTTCTTGCAGTCTTGGATGGAGCTGTTCCCAAACCAAGCAGCGATGCAGCCCGATAAAATGCTTTCTTCGGCGCATCTGTTGAAGATGGCGAGGGTTGCTGGGACATGCCGAACTTTCTCAGTCTTCTAAGGAAGTAGAGTCGTTGGTGTGCTTTCTTGGTTGTTGCTTCAACATGGGTGGTCCAGGAGAAGTTGTTGGTGATATTGGCTCCTGAGAATTTGAAGTTTTCAACCATCTCTGCTTCGACGCTGTCAATGCACACTGGGGTATGTGTAACTTGTCGCTTCCTGAAGTCGATCACTATCTTTGTCTTGCTGACATTGAGAAAAAGGTTGGTGCCTCGACACCAGTACACGAGGTTCTCAATCTCCATCCCGTACTCCGACTCATCATTATCTGATATCTGGCCCTCAATGATGGTGTCATCAGCGATTTTGTAAATTGAATTAGATTTGTACATTCTGCACATTCTGTTCAAGGAGTAAAGAAGGGGGCTGAGAATGCATCCTTGCATTACACCAGTATTGAGGATAATTGTAGAGGATGATTTGTTCCCTATCCTCACTGATTGGGGTCTGTTGGTCAGGAAGTCGAGGATCCAGTTGCAGAGATGACTGCTGACTCCAAGTCCCGTGAGTCTGGTGATGAGCTTGGATGGTGTAATAGGATTTCTTTCAGTACTGTAGATCTCAATTGACTACATGATTAAAATTTAGTGCTCAACTTCCTGGAGTGGAATTTGAGTCCATAACTTTTGATTCAGAGATGAAGGTGCCATTTTCAGTGCCCTTAAATATCGAGGACTAAAGAGATATTTGATTAAGGTCCTTCGGATTTTGAAACAACAGACACTTTATCTATTGGCACTGAGATGTCAAACAAAGAGAAAGAACTCAGTATTTCTGGAGAGGAAGCACTCCGCATGAAATACTGAGTATTTCGAAAGTATCTAGAGCAAGTGGCTGCCTTGCCTTAGCAGACTATGGTTTTTCTATTTATTACTTTATGTGGAATGCCGTATCCAGCAAAGCTTTCACAGGACAAAACCCTACATAAAGTGTTTCCTTTTGCAAGACAAAAATCAACTGCTTTCTGAAAGAGGAATCAATTTCACAGCTGAGAAAAAAAAAAGGTTTACCTTGTGCACTATACTCAGTCTTACTTCTGCACCCTGGAATATTTTAAATACTAATATATCTAAAAAGATATGCCACACGTGCAAGACTAAAACATGGAGGCTGTCGGTTATCTGGCAACTCTATTATGCAACAGAAATGAACTCTCCCTGCCCTTGCAGCTTAGGTTCCATGCATTTCATTACACAACCTGCACCATATTTAAATGTGATGTTTTTCTTTCTTGCAATTTTCATAAAGTTAGCCTGCCATTTTTTATCTTGGTTTTGATATTCAAAACAGATTTTTAAATGCACGATGAATAAATAACGTAAACCAGCTGAAGAATTATGTAATTGTTGTTCCCACACATATGCTATTGATCATAAAAAGGTGCAACTGTAAACATGCTCTTATATGCTAATGTACACAATTTGTAAAACATTGCTAAAAATGTTATAACAGCGTCACACACTGCAGGATTGTATTATAAAATAGAACCTCAAGATTGGTCCCACCACACACTCAACAGCTGCATTATTCTATTTTCTATGGTCCATGGTAAAAGTAAGCAAAATGCGACATTCATGATACACCAATGCATCATAAATCAAACTTCTGGTACAAATGAACTCATTCAAAGCTATTGAATGAGTGCAACGAAGAGCTGTTCTGAACATTCCAGAACATTACTTGATAATGCAATAAAAGCTTGGAATCAAGGAAACCTTATCTAACTGCCTGACTGTACGAATGTAGGATTTTACACTACTAACCAATTACAAATGTTGTGAAAGATTACAGGAAGTCAAGTCTGGGCTAATGTGATAAAGAATAATACGCTTTTTCAAACAAAATGCTGATATTTTGTTGGAGACAAGTGGAATGAAGTCACTCCAAGATGAAGCTTACTTGATCAGGTGAAGTAGTTGGGTTAAGTATTTGACATTTTACTCCTTCCAGTAAACATATTCTCTAATACTTGAAAGCTTTTGATAAGAAACAAAATAATTACTTTTTTTCAGCAATTGTAGACTATTCAGCACCATAAGAAAATAACTGCAGATGCTGGTACAAATCGACTTATTCACAAAATGCTGGAGTAACTCAACAGGTCAGGCAGCATCTCGGGAGAGAAGGAATGGGTGACGTTTCGGGTCGAGACCCTTCTTCAGACTGATGTCAGGGGGGCGGGACAAAGGAAGGATATAGGTGGAGACAGGAAGATAGAGGGAGATCTGGGAAGGAGGAGGGGAAGGGAGGGACAGAGGAACTATCTAATGTTGGAGAAGTCGATGTTCATACCACTGGGCTGTAAACTGCCCAGGCGAAATATGAGGTGCTGTTCCTCCAATTTCCGGTGGGCCTCACTATGGCACTGGAGGAGGCCCATCACAGAAAGGTCAGACTGGGAATGGGAGGGGGTGTTGAAGTGCTCGGCCACCGGGAGATCAGTTTGGTTAATGCGGACCGAGCGCAGGTGTTCAGCGAAGCGATCGCCGAGCCTGCACTTGGTTTCGCCGATGTAAATAAGTTGACATCTAGAGCAGCAGATGCAATAGATGAGGTTGGAGGAGGTGCAGGTGAACCTTTGGCTCACCTGGAAAGACTGTTTGGGTCCTTGGATGGAGTTGAGAGGGGAGGTAAAGGGACAGGTGTTGCATCTCGTGCGGTTGCAGGGGAAAGTGCCCGGGGTTGGGATGGTTTGGGTAGGAAGGGACGAGTGGACCAGGGAGTTACGGAGGGAATGGTCTCTGTGGAACGCAGAGAGGGGAGGGGATGGGAAGATATGGCCAGTGGTGGGGTCCCGTTGTAGGTGACGGAAATGTTGGTGGATGATATGTTGGATCCGCTGGCTGGTGGGGTGGAAGGTGAGAACGAGGGGGATTCTGTCCTTGTTGCGAGTGGGGGGAGGGGGAGCAAGAGCGGAGCTGCGGGATGTAGAAGAGACCCTAGTGAGAGCCTCATCTATAATGGAGGAGGGGAAGCCCCGTTTCCTGAAGAACGAGGACATCTCGGAAGCCCGAGTGTGAAACACCTCATCCCGGGCGCAGATACGGCGTAGACGGAGGAATTGGGAGTAGGGGATAGGCTATTCAGCACTATGTTTTTTTTCTGTTTTGTTCATTGATACCCTAAACTAAAAAAAATTAATCTTAGACCAAAAAAAATCAATTGATCATTTAGGATCAAGAGTTCAAACTTTTATCACCTTGTGTGAAAAATCATTTCAGATTTCACCTTGGAAACGGTCTACCTTACTGCATATGAGAGAAATATACAAATCATTGTCACATTTTAAAATTTTAAAAATCAATAAAATGTCTATTTTTTTAACTTTCAAAGCAAAAAAAAGCATCAACAGTCTCCATACAAATAAAAATGACCATCTGTTTAAAAGTATCAGACAAAAACAAAGCTGCATTTAAACCAGGAAAAGTGCATTACCTGATAAATTCAGAAGAAAATCTGTTGCAGAAATGTCTTGACTGTAGAGAAACACTTTCTGGATGCCTGTTGGATTAGATCTCTCCGATGGATTTGCTGAACCCTGCTGTATTGCTTCTGGTCTTTTGCCAAACCCATGAATATCTAGTAGTGATATACTGGTGACATTCATATCAATGGGTTCCTCTTTAACTGGCTTCAATGGGACAGCAGCTTCCTTGTAATTCTCTGCCATTGTTTCATCCAAAAGATGGTCCTCTATTTTAAACTTATTCCCAAGTAGTTGCGCTTCCTCGTTTTTATCAGCAGTCTCATTAGCAGGTAACCTTCCGACCTCAGATTCAATGATCTCTTCTTTGACCTTCACCTCTGTTCTGGGAAAGTGCTGATGACAGCGCATGTGGAGCTTTAAGCTGAAATGCCGAGACGAAGTGAAAGGGCAAAGGTCACAGTGGAAAGTTTCTCCTCTGTCCTGGTGCTGATGAACCTGGTGATTGACAAAGTTGTTTGTGAAGGGAACACGGGAACATGATAAAAAACTTGAGGTGAACCTGTACCCTCACCGCCTCCCAATTAAACACACGAGCACATTTTTTTCCAGTGTCATTTTAGTGAAAGAAACAGCTGCCGACAGACAAAAAAGTAAACAAAATGAGCTGTATGAATTAACAGTAATTTATTCACAAAATGCTGGAGTAACTCAGCAGGTCAGGCAGCATCTCAGGAGAGAAGGAATGGGTGACGTTTCGGGTCGAGACCCTTCTTCAGACTCGACTCTCGACCCGAAACGTCACCCATTCCTTCTCTCCTGAGATGCTGCCTTACCTGCTGAGTTACTCCAGCATTTTGTGAATAAATACCTTCGATTTGTACCAGCATCTGCAGTTATTTTCTTACACTGTATGAATTAACAGAGTGCATAAAAAAAACTACAACTATTTTATGTCTCAAAATTATTCTACAATAGATTATCCATGACTTAACCTAGCATCACAACTTAAAACAGAACATTCCATTTGAAAAGCAAATGGAAAAACGGCTTAGTGATGTCAACTAAACAAAAATGATAAATTTATTATACAGAAAATAGACTAGCATGCAGCTACTGTTTTATTTTGCAGGATTGAGGTGGGTTGAATGAACACAAAAGAATGCCCATGTTTTTAAATCAATTTTTAAACATATAAAATGAAAAATTTCCCTGAACTACCATTTAATGTGTTGATTTTTACCAATGAATCCCTTTAGTCATCTCACATGCATATTTTTTGAAACACATGTAAAGCCAGTTGTTTCTGTACATTACTGTGCCATAAAGAATACTAACCCTACCTCCTAAGTGTACGGCATTATTTACTATATATTTCCATGATATAGAGAGAGGTAATTTTGACCATACTATTTAGATTCTCTCTAATTTTCCTGTATTCTATTTTCTCTACAGAGCCTCCAACTTCTTCCTCCCCCACCCCAAGATTTAGTGACACATTAGAAGCAATTTAAAGAGGCCAATTCACCTCCCAACCTGCTTGCCTTTGAGATGTGAGAGGATACACGAGTACCATGGGGAAACCCACACTACCAGAGCGAGAACATGCAACAGGCGGTGAGGATTGAATCACGGTTGCTGGAGCAAAGAGGTAGCAGCTCTTATGCTCGCCACTGTATTTGAAAAAGTAAACTAGCTTTCTGAAGGGAACACTGCTTTGAATGTGCATATTGTATGTGCAAAATCAAAAATTACATTACAGATGCTGGAAACCTGAAATAAAACAGCTTCTGTGAAAAGAAAAGCAATTAACATTTCAGGTCCAAGACCCTTCTTCAGAACTGACCATTCAGAGCTGAAACATTAATTACGCATCCCCTTCCACAAACACTACTTGACCCAGAATATTTCCAGCATTTTCAGTTTTATTATGCATATTGGAATTGGAATAATAAATAGATGCATAAGCCTTAAAAAATACTTTTGAAGATTGAATGCAATGTCTTAAACAATTAGAATTTTGGTGACACCAAGGTGATTGGAGGTATTTCCACATTCTGCTGCATGGTCTGTCACTAGCTGCTACCCAAAGTTGCTGAAACTGAACAGGATAAATAACTCTCTCCTTTCTACTAGAAAATGCTGATTATGGTTTACCAAGGAAAGACACAAAATGCTGGAGTAGCTCAACGGGTCAGCCAGCATCCCTGAAGAATATGGATAGATGACGGGGGTTTGGGTCAGGACCCTTCTTCAGACTGACCCGCTGAGTTACTCCAGCATTTCTACTGAGTAGAGGAGATGAAGAATTCAAGAAATACCCACAGCTGGTTGATCTGCAGCTTCCTATTTATAATATTCTAAATGTTAAAAAGGTTATCATGCACAGTAAATTACCTTCTGCCCATAATACTTTAGGCCATGAGAAATAAAGGCTAGCTGAGTTTCACAGTGATAGCTATCAAGAAATAACACTAATTATATAACATTGGCAATAGAAGGCTGCCCAGTTATTTCCATGAAATTAAACTAGATCATTTGAACAACCAATTTATTCCTGGCGTTCATTTTATTTTGATATCCTACATTAATCTGGCAAAAAAACTAGACTCAAAGTGGATTATAATTGCTGCAAAATACCTAAAGCAACATAAAATAACGAAGTAAAAATCTATATTTTAAATATTTTCATTCTGATAATTTGTAGTTATGTTTTTGACAGAAAGTCTTGAAATTAGTTCACTGAAAAAACAAATATTGTTTTCTTCAAATTTCCCAACATCATTGATAGCTACTTGCTCAAACGTATTACCCAATTAAATATACACAGCGCTGTTACATTTTTCAGTCCCTGCTGGGATGTGGGAAAGGGATAGTAAGATGTGTACATAAAGGTCAAGGCAAAATCTTACTTTGCTTCACTTCTCCAATAAATCAAAACTTTTTTGGCTCATTGTACCTAATTTTTACACACAGAATGGTCACTTGGCGGGATACAAGATAACTAGTGTCCATACAATTGCCTTCAGAAGAGCAGAGTGAATTGGGGGGTAGATAATTTTCAAATTTTCATGTTAAAATGGGAATTATTTAGATTTGCTACGATTACAAACTTTCTATAAAGCTGGTTTTAGGATGATAATTCAAAATAACAATACTGCCTATTCATAGATAATCTTAATGGAGCTTTAAGATAAATCATGTTCCAGCAAATCGCAATGAGTTTGGGATTTCTCAGTGTTTGTCAACAGATACTTAACTAGTCTCTTTATTCAAATACTCGTAATATTCCACAATTCATCAGGAAAGCACATTGAGAAATAATCATTTATAAAAGCTTATGCCAACACGCCTGGTACCTTCATGTGTGATTTCAGATTGTCCTTGCGTGCACAACGGAATGGGCAGAGTGGACACTGGTGACTCTTTAGTCCTGTGTGAATCACCATGTGCCGTTTCCAGTAGCTCTTTCGTTTTATAACCAAGCCACAGATGGGACACTGAAAGGATTTTCCTCCCTCGTCGTCTGAAACTGTAAAGCGAAATAAAGCTACAGGTAATTCATCTACACTGCCGATCAGTTGGGACTGATTTTCTTTAATATAATCTACAACCATTAGACTGAAACGGAAATCAAAATGCCGCCAATCTAACTTATGTAAAATATTTTTACGTGTTTTATGTTTTTCTCCCAAAATTCACAGCTTGTAATTAACTAGTAGCTTTGCAGTGTAAGAAAATAACTGCAGATGCTGGCACAAATCGAAGGTATTTATTTCACAAAATGCTGGAGTAACGCAGCAGGTCGGGCAGCATCTCAGGAGAGAAGGAATGGGTGACGTTTTGGGTCGAGACCCTTCTTCAGACTGAAGCTTCTCCAATGTTTTATGGTTGCAAGCAAAAGTATACATTGACCTCAAGGATAAAGATCAGAATATCCACATAAAAGCTTGCTTATAAAGTAGGTTTAAAGTAGGGCTTCATCGAGAAGGTGGTTAGGGAGTTAGGTTTAGGGAACAAATTCCACAGTATCAAGGAATCAAGAGTATGAAATGCAAGGAGATTAGAGAAAAGCAAGATCATTTGTAAAACAAAGGAGATAAATGAGCCAAAACGAATCAGCATCTTCTGGTGAGGCACATTGCAGCCTCCGTGAACATTAAATTCAACAATTTTATATAATTGCCTTTTCCTGTCTGCAAATGAACCCACTAGCTCTGCTAACTATGCATTTGTAATATTAACAAGATTTTCCTCTCTCCACAAACACTATCTAATCTGCTCGATATTTCCAGCATTCTCCTTTTGGCTTTGGGTTTCAGCAACATCTCGGACCTGCATTTAGCACCTTTAATATGTTATCCCGCCGCCTGCAACTATCTTTTTATATATTGAGCAAACAACCGCATAAACAGCGAGTTCACTTGGGCAATCCTGGCCTGATAAAGATATTCCCGAGGTCTTATCCATCCCTTACCCAGCCTCTCTGCAACTTAAAAACTTGTTTTTCAACTTTACCAATTCTAATGAAGGGTCTTAGACCTGAAAAATTAACTGCATCTCTTTCCACAGCTGCTGCCTGGCTTACTGGGTGTTTGCACCATTTTCTGTTTGTAAATCAACCAGAGACATAGGCAAAATATATGCAGCATTGGAGACAGGCAGCCGTGTTAGTTGAAAACAAAACACTATTGAAGACTAACAGCTTGAATACTAGATTAGTTTAATCTTAGCATGTTGAATTAAGGTTTCAATGGCAGCAGGGCTGAGACAATGGCAGATATGGACAATTAGGACATTTCTCCCACTGAGCTTAAAAACGCAGGGTCAAATAAGGTGTTATGCAACACCGATTCAGCTCAAGATAATGAGGAATAAAACTGGTGTATACTGAGTTTATGGCAAAGGTTGGAAATGTTTTATTTGGTATACCAAATGATAAGCTATATGAAACTAATTTACTCAAAACGGATATTGAACAAACAAAGCTCATGAGATGGCACCAAAAAATAACAGATTTATAACCTGCCTATAATGCTAGCCCAAATTTGACAACATTTCTATTGGATTTTGTCAGCATCCATAAAAAGTGTAAACATGACCATGCAGCACCCCCCCTATCCAACAGAAAATGACATTCACTGTAGAGGCCGAAGGTATTTATTCACAAAATGCTGGAGTAACTCAGCAGGTCAGGCAGCATCTCAGGAGAGAAGGAATGGGTGATGTTTCGGGTCGAAACCCTTCTTCAGACTGAACGTCATCAGTCTGAAGAAGAGTCTCGACCCGAAACGCCACCCATTCCTTCTCTCCTGAGATGCTGCCTGACCTGCTGAGTTACTCCAGCATTTTTCTGAATAAATACCTTCGATTTGTACCAGCATCTGCAGTTATTATCTTATTCACTGTAGAGGCTCTCAGGCTCACTTTTAAAACAGAAGTATTCCCTTCAAAATACACTTGTTGGGGACCTCTGAATACTTTCAATGCAGGTCCCTCCCTATCTTTGACATCTGCAGTTCGGATAAATAGTCCATTAGGAGATCTAAAAGTGCTTCAAAATAACAAGTAAATATGCTAGACACAAAAATTTCTTAAAAGACCAGACATCAAAACAAAAACACTTTGCGGTTTTAACTATAATATACTCTTACCTTGATTGACAGGCTTCACAGACTTCTGCTTCGGTGCCGGCAACAACAATTCCAATGGAGCTGATGGAATTAATTTTTCTTGTTTCACTTCCATAGATCTTAAGGTATCTCCTGGGATCAGTTGATCTTTTCTCTCAACCAACATATTGCCAGCAGCTCTAGCTGCAACTTCTTTTAGGAGCGCAGCTGATGAGGTCATTGAGGCCAGAGAAAGGAAAGAACTTCCTGGACGCTTGTGATCTTGAGCAGAAGACTGGCTTCTTTCACTAACTTTCTTTGAGAGAGCAGCCAGTGCAGAACTCGCCGACTGCTTTTGTATAGGGCTGTAAGGCGATGAGTATGGACTAAATCTCATTGGCTCCACTACCCTTGAAAGACTTTTGTCCAGGCGAACTGCATTTGCAGCTGCTTTAAGTTTTTGTGTGGCTGAAGCAGGTGATAAACTACAAGACGATGAATTTTGCAGCCAAATATCCTGGTCCCACATAAAGTTGTTACTTGGACTAAAATTACTACTTTGTTCCTGCTTGGCAGCTGACTTCCTAGCAAGAACACTTAGTTGTAGTGCATGAGGGGAAGATGGTGACAAAGGCAACACTGAAACAAGACCATCTACACAAGATTCTTTTTCCTTAGCTCCCAGACCAGAAGTGCCGCTGACTGGCCCAGACTCCAGCAGTCGTCTCAAATTGCTACTCATTGGTTTGTGCAAAGCCTGGGATCCCATTTCATGTAACAATGATGATGAAACAGGTGATAATGCATCCTGTTTTCCCAAGTGGTCTCCAACCTGATCATTTTCAGAGACTAAGAATTCCAATGAGTTCCTCATGGGAGTTGTGCTTCCCAACGAGTTATCTGGAGAAGTTTCGTGTTCTTGCTGCTTTTTCCCAGGTGACGCATTAAGGTCCTCGTGTGCATCTAGATAGGAGACTTCAGAAGGAGTTTCAGAGGCATTTCCAAACCAATCCTCTTCTTCACCCAATTCTTCTCCTGTTTCTTCTTCATTTCCATCTTGAAAAGAAATTGGGGAATTTAGCAGAAACTGAGAATATAGCAGTTTTATTGAAAGAACTAAAATTTCTTGTTTAAAATAATACTCATTTCCTAGAAGCTAATTTATCAGCCAAATTTTCCAAAATCTAGAGAAATTAAAACTTACTACATTCCCCAAATTAAAGAGCCAAATTAAATTCCTTCAATTTGTTTACATCTACACTAAGTTGTCAATTAGTTACCATATTTTATATATATCCTTCATTTGGCTTTCACCTTTACTCAAACATATGTGAAATATAACATCCCAACATCCGACAACGATGAGACCCTCAGCTGGTTTAATATGTCCAATTCTGACCAACTTTACTCAGGTCTTGCGGTCAAAAGAAGGGGATAGATCGATCCAGGAATTTACACTTTCAGTCTAGAAAAGGGTTAATAAAGGTGTTCAAAATTATGAAAGGGTTTTGAGTAAGGGTAAATAAGGAGATACAATTTCTAGTGACTGAAAGATTTGTAACCAGAGGACACGGATAACTGACAAAAAGAACCAAGGGGAAGATGAATAATTTATTTTACACGGAGTGTTGTTATGATTTGGAATACAATATCTGAAAGGGTGGTGGAAGTAGATTATTTGAAGAGGGAATTGGATATATACTCAAAAAAATGGCTAAGTGGACAGAAATGGAACTAAATGCATAGTTTTTTACAAAAGTTAGTCAGGCACATTGTACCAAACGGGTTTCTTTTATCCCAAAAGAAAATAAATTTCCAAACAGCTGGGGTCTAGCAATATATTAATGTTTGCTAGGTGAAACAAAAAAAATTGCTAATGCCAAGCATAAAGCACAGTACTCACTTGTAATTGAAGGAATACAAAGAACATTTCTGTATTAGTTAAAATAATGACAGTGCATTGGTAATGTTCAAAATCTTATTTTCATGCTCATGACCAAAATTGAAAACAAGTACATCTTTAATAATGGCTGTCGAAGAATTGGAAATTTTGCATATTTATAGAAAAATCAAATCCATATAACGTTAATGGTCACCTCCATATCTCTGTTTAATAGTTAAAATTAGATCAGTTTATGCAATTGCCCTTTTGATCACTTCATAAATATCACAAACACAAACTCATTATTCTCTTCCCATGAAAGAACAATGATCACAACTGCCTTTGGATAGGCATCAGCAAAACCCATGATTCAGAACTCCCACAAAAGTGATTTTCTAAAGAATAGGGCTTTTCTAAATCACACTTCATAGGGCAAACCATATTTTCACATCTCTCTCAGATAGGAAATGGCAACAGCAATATTGTGTTACTAGCCAGAGCTCTGATGTTTAAACAATTGGTGCATATAGGTTCCCCTTCCTGCAAGCAGCCAGAGGTCACTACTAAAATACAAAATGCCTTACTGACTATTATTAGATGCTTTCTCACATCTCAATCAAAAGAGGTTTTATTATCCGTGGTATAGTATGAAAGTGAGCATGGAAGAACCTTAATAAGTAGCACCATGCTGGTTAACTGCACACAAAGCATCACCCTCAACAGTTGGTCCCTGGCAAGGACAACAGAGACTTTCTCATCAACATACAAATTACTGGGAACCCAGCCGGTCAGGAAGCGTCTGTACAGAGAAATAGACATTTTGGGTCGGGTCATTCTTCAGATAGAATGTAGGTACTTTGTATTTTGCTCAAGAATCCAGCATCTTCAGTTCCTCGCGTTTCCAAAGACCTCTTTTTGCCGAGTCCAAATCAATTAACTGCCAAGAGTACATCTGTGTCGTCAAATGCGATACTTATACACGGTGATCTTACATGGACGTTTCCAAAACTTTTAATGGAAATCTACCCACATGCTCTTTTTCCTGACAAATGGAACCTGTCACCATTTTATAGATAATAGACAATAGGTGCAGGAGTAGGCCATTCAGCCCTTCGAGCCAGCACCACCATTCAATGTGATCATGGCTGATCATTCTCAATCAGTACCCCGCTCCTGCCTTCTCCCCATACCCCCTGACTCCACTATCCTTAAGAGCTCTATCTAGCTCTCTCTTGAATGCATTCAGAGAATTGGCCTCCACTGCCTTCTGAGGCAGAGAATTCTACAGATTTACAACTCTCTGACTGAAAAAGTTTTTCCTCATCTCCGTTCTAAATGGCCTACCCCTTACTCTTAAACTCTGGCCCCTGGTTCTGGACTCCCCCAACATTGGAAACATATTTCCTGCCTCTAACGTGTCCAACCCCTTAATAATTTTGATTTACATACTTACTGTAGAAGGATTCTATTATGTCTTTCACAGTTATTTATGCACATCTCACCCACATGCTTCTGATTCTGCTTTATATACCCATCAGTACTAATAAATGAGTAAACTGGTACCCTATTGGCTGTAGTTTGGTACTTCCACATTTCTTTGTTCTGCCTAAAAAAAATATTAACATAATAGAAGGGATCTAAACTTGTAGGACAGAAGCCACCCATTCGTCACTGGATGACTACCGGCTTGTGAAAAAATTCATTAAGTTCCACTTCTTTCCGCTCAGCCTTTTGAATATATATCCAATTCCCTCTTCAAAGAATATGCTTCTACCATCCTTTCAGGCAGTGTTAGCTGGTTGGTTGCTCAAACCTAGATTAACTTGTAAACATGCCTATAGTTTAGGGTTTCTATGCTTTTCATACTGTCAGCCATTCTCCTTCAGAAATAAAACAGAACTGATGAAAGGTCATTGACATGAACCATTAACTTTGTTTCTCTCTTTGTAAATGTTACCTAACTTCTTGGGCATTTCCAGGATTTTGTGTTTTATTTCAAATTAACAGCATATGCATATTTTAGAGTCACAAGTAAAGAGGGAAAAAAAGGCAGAGAAATTATCAAAAATAGCATAACAGAAAGGTGGGTAATATTGCTTTATTTGATGTCAGATTGAAAATACCTCTGCAGAAAATACACCAAGAGATGCAATAGTTGTCATTTCATCTCCAAAGTTCCACTGTCCAAAGCTTTTTCTTCCCAAGCCATTTCACTTTTACTCTATGTGCTACTCAGCATATGACTTCTCATATTAGGAGATAATACAGAAATTTTGCAGGATACCGTTCTTTAATTGCAAGGGTAATCCCGAGCTTCCTGAAGCTTATCGAGTTAATTTTTCACTCTACACTAACATGGGAGTACTTTTCTGAGAAGACATAAAAACTCAAGATCACTTTTTGCTAGGGCACTCTTTAACCCTCTGGCCTCGAGTAGTAACACAGATCTTTTAGACACAATATGATCCAAAAAGCAGCTCAGACATGATCAGTAAGAGCTGTGTAGTGCACACCCCTCCAGCTGTATATCTCACAAAAATGCATTGATAGCTGGCTAAGCCATCCTTACACATCAGAATGAGCAAAACTGCAAACAGGCTAAATATTGTAAATATCACTGGAAAATAATTTAAACACTGTTTTTGTTCATTTATTTTTTGAAAATGTAAATCACCTTAAGCTTACTCTCCCCCTTAGCCATTCATCTCCATGGAAATGGAGAGAATTGCAAAACCTATGCCCAGTATAACCTGTTGCAGGTTCAGAGGCAGATTTCACAGGGAAGCTGCTGATATTCTACAGGTTAGAAATCCAACAATATTTCCCCAGCGTTATGATTCGGTTGTTGTCTTGTACAGTTCTATTTGGCCCTGCTTTTATTTACTTGGCCCCAATGTTTTGTATCTTTCAGCTTTAGTTCACTTCCTATTAACTATGTGATCCATTCATTATAATATTTACAATTTTCCAACATTCCAGCTATTGGAAGAACCAAAGCAAGCTAAACACGAGTAAGACCACCACAAATATTTAGGATGGAGTTCATCATTCTACAAATGCAGCACTTCTCATTTATAACTAAAGTTAAATTTACGGTATAATTTGTCAATTTAGCTGCAATACTAGTTCACCTTTTATAACACTAATTGTATGATTGTACACTAATCATATATTATCACCTGTCTTCTAACTTTAACCCCATTAAAAACTAGGAATTAATTCAAGGCTGATTAGTAACAAACTCAACACATTTGCTTTGGTTTCACAATTTTATATACTTAACCACTGCATTGGAAATCTTCAAATTATTCAGCTTGAACAATACTAAAAGTTTGTAAAATTGTCATGATCCATGCAGTGGCACAGAGTGGTGGAACACCTGTAGAGGACATTGATCCATCGCCTGGCCAGGACGACCAGTGCAACCTCAACTCAATGCCACTGCCAGGACAATGGTCCTTTATAACTTTATGGCCAAGTTAAGACTGACACTTTAAAAAAATACTTGGACTTGAAGGCTGAGATCATCCCGTGAATGGAAGGCTCGAAGCACCCAACCGCGGGAGAACAAAGAAGGGAAGAAGTTTGAACTTTTTTTTTCACCTTCCATCACAGTGAGGAATGTGGAGGAGTCGCTGTGGTGACTGTTTATGTTAAAATGGGGATCTTATTGAAACGTATAAGATTATTAAGGGGTTGGACATGTTAGAGACAGGAAACATGTTCCCAATGTTGGGGGAGTCCAGAACAAGGGGCCACAGTTTAAGAATAAGGGGTAGGCCATTTAGAACTGAGATGAGGAAAAACTTTTTCAGTCAGAGAGTTGTGAATCTGTGGAATTCTCAGCCTCAGATGGCAGTGGATGCCAATTCTCTGAATGCATTCAAGAGAGAGCTAGATAGAGCTCTTAAGGATAGGGGAGTCAGGGGGTGTGGGGAGAAGGCAGGAACGGGGTACTGATTGAGAATGATCAGCCATGATCGCATTGAATGGCAGTGCTGGCTCGAAGGGCCGAATGGCCTACTCCTGCACCTATTGTCTATTGTCTATAAAATGTACTTTGTGTGTTTTGTTGCTTTTTATTGGTATGACTGTATGGCAAATCGAATTCCTCGTATGTTGCAAAACATACTTGGCTAATAATGTATGATTATGATTATCATTATGATGAAGGGTACAGGATAGCATCTAAAACGCGGCGACATTTGCACACTGACTCAGTGTGGTCTGTATCTTACACTCTTATACTCCGTATGATTGCACCTAATGTATACTAAGATTGTCAAAATGAACTGGAAGCAAAACAAAAAGCATTTCTTTGGATTTAGGTACACATTACAATAAAGTAGGAAAAAAATCTGCAGATGCTGATTTAAATCGAAGGTAGACACAAAAAGTAGAATCGAACCATGGAATGAAGAAGTACTTTCTCATCTCACTCCTGAATATCTCAACTCTTATGTTGTGGCTCATATCAATGGAAGCAGTTTTTTTTTCTCCTCTCTTATTAAAAATATTTTTAAAATCTGCCTAGATGTCAATCGTGCATAAAGATTCATGGTAGTACATTATTCAAATAAACAACAGAATTACTACCATGATAAAACTCTCTTGTGTGTAAAAATCTCACAGCATTATAATGTCAAATGTCCATCTATCTCCCTTTGAATTTATACTCAAAGTAGATAATAAAGGAAACAATTCAAAATAAATGTCTAGTCTCACAAGTATAATCATTTTATTTACTAAGAATTTGTGGAGGTGAAATTATGTTTTGAATTGTTGTCTTAATTGGGCCAACAGTAATAATATCAATTGCTGCAACATTGATTTTCCAGTTTTTCCCAGCCTTGAATGATAATTGAAGTATTCTGAGAAGTAATAACTGAGGAAATAACATCTCTGAATAAGATTATGTTCAAAATGTTTGTAAAGAAGCATTAAGTTTTTAAAAAACCACTTATTTCACACGCAATCCCATTAAACAAGTACACACTTCACTCTCGATAGACACAAAAAGCTGGAGTAATCGTGTCAGGCAGCATGTCTGGTGAAAAGGAATAGATGACGTTTCCAGTCGAGACACTTCTTCAGACTGAACATGGGGAAAGGGAAACGAGAGATATAGAAGGTACATAGAACAAATGATTGAAAGATATATAAACAGCAACAATGATCAAGGAAAAGCGGAGCCCACAATGGTCCATTGTTGGCTGCAGAATAGATGTTAACGAGTTGTACAAACAGTGAAACTCCATAGGGCGACTGTGAAACTAGCACAACAACTAGGGTGGGGGAGGGACAGAGAGAAAGAGGGGATGCAAGGGTTACTTGAAATCAATATTCATACCGCTGGGTTGTAAGTTGCCCAAGCGAAATATGAGGTGCTGTTCCTCCAATTTGCGTTTGGCCTCACTCTGACAATGGAGGAGGCCTAGGACAGACAGATCATTATGGGAATGGGAACGGGAGTTAGTGTTTGGCAACCAGATCACAAAGCCCAAAGCAGACTGAGCAAAGGTTCTTCTGTGAAATGATTGCCCAGTCTGCACTTGGTCTCGCCGATATATAGGTTTCCACCCCTGGAACAGTGGATACCGTAGATGAGGTTGGAGGAGGTACTAGTGAACCTCTGCCTAACCTGAAAGGACTGTCGGGGTCCTTGGACCGCATCGAGCGAGGTGGTATAGGGACAGGTGTTGCATCGCCTTCATTTGCAGGAGAAGGTACCTAGGGAGGGGGTGGTTTGGGTAGAAAGGGACGAGTTAACCAGGGAGTTGCAGAGGGAACAGTCTCTGCAGAAAGGAGTGGAAATCAGAAGACGTGACTATATTAGGAATAACGACCAGAAAGTTCATGGTAGACTCAAGACTGCACAAAGGTTTGCTACGTTTGATGATTGACTTTGATCAACTGTACTTGGATTCCGGTGTATTTTCATAAGCAGAAACTAACCCATCAGAAAAGATTATAGCACTACAATTTCCTCACAGTATAGCTGCTCTGTCCACACAGCACTTGGGAAATAAGTAATGGGAGTCAGACTATAATAATTTACAGAAAGGCATAGCCCTAGCAGCTTCAAAGAATGAGTCCCAGTGCACATCATGCACACAAAAATTAGAATGTGTAATAAGTGTAAAATAGTGTAAAAAGCACTATCAGTTCTCTATCGTTCTTCACAGGAGCATAGCGATGCCAAATAAGGTTCAAAGCTCAACCTCAAACTTTACTCATCTTGGTTGAACAAGGCCAGAGTGTGACAGATAACCCAAGTCAAGGTAGAGTAAAATATCCCATAGTTCTTGAATTCCTATTGTGATTCGCGATCTTTGCTTTAAACCTGCACATAGGATGTCATACGAGGATGTCAGGTTCAATTGCGATATCTCAGTCGTTGAATAACGTGCAAAACACAACAGCAAGGCATACAAATGAAGCACCACCTAATCAGCTAAGCAAGGAAGGGCAATGAACGAAATATGACAAAGGTCTAACATATTCGGGAACAGTGTGAAGTGTAATGAGGAAAAAACAGGGCCATTATTGATTATTGGCATTATTCAGTGTTACAGATTCTGGTAACAAAACTGAAGAGCCTGCATGTTCATAATTACTGCAGATCAGTATGCATCTCGCAGCCTATCCTCTCACGTAACCTGAACAGAGGCAATCAATAACCTTCCAATTCCATAGCAACTACCAAACGAATAGGTCAATGAAGGATTTGTATCCACAGAGCAGCTGAAAGGAAACCACTTTTAAATCTTCTTTCAAATTTGAGGAAGGATATTCTTGCTATTGAGGGCGTGCAGCGTAGGTTTACTAGATTAATTCCCGGAATGGCGGGACTGTCATAAGTTGAAAGACTGGAGCAACTAGGCTTGAAAACGCTGAAATTTAGAAGGATGAGAGGGGATCTTATCGAAACCCCTTATTAAGGGGTTGGACACATTAGAGGCAGGAAACATGTTCCCAATGCTGGGGGAGTCCAGAACCAGGGCCACAGTTTAAGAATAAGGGGTAGGCCATTTAGAATGGAGATGAGGACAAATTCTCTGAATGCATTCAAGAGAGAGCTAGATAGAGCTCTTAAGGATAGCGGAGTCAGGGATATGGGGAGAAGGCAGGAACGGGGTACTGATTGAGAATGATCAGCCATGATTACATTGAATGGTGGTGCTGGCTCGAAGGGCCGAATGGCCTATTCCTGCATCTGTTATCTATTATTTAATAAACAGAAATAAAGGATATTCTTACATTTTTAAAATAAGTTTACATTTTATAAATAACAATTTATGGCTTTTAGATGGAATAAATGAAACAATCGGAGCACCACCTCTTTGTATTCAAAAAGCCAGATCAGGATACCTTGAGACAAAAGCAAGTTTTGTCAACAGATTTGTTCTTCTGATAACTAAGATATTTACCTCCATGTGTTAAATATTTTCTGGCAATAATCATGGTGTGGCAATTTAGGGTTTAATAAAGACAATGGCTGGTATTAGCCAAGCATTGGATGACAATCAGTGACAATGCCACTTATTACAATGACTTTTCTGCAAATTAAAAACTTGAATTATTACGAACTAAAAATACTAACTTGCTTACAGCAACTGTTGATTATAATCTGAAAAATATCAGTGATTGTTGTTGTTAAAAGTACAAAAGAATAATAAAGTAAATTGAGCAGCACAGTGGCACAGGCATCGAGTTGCTGTTTTATAGCACCAGTAAACCGGGTTCGACCCTGACATCAGGTGCTGTTTGTATGGTCTCCCTGTGACCATGTGGGTTTTCCCCAGGTGCTCTGGTTTCCTTCCACATTCCAAAGACATGCAGGTATGTAGGTTAATTGGCTTCTGTAAATTGTCCCTAGTGCGTACGATAGAACTAGTGTTCGGGTGGTCGCTAGTTGGCACAGACTCTGTGGGCCGAAGGGCCTGTTCCCACACTGTATCTGTATACCACAGTATGTACCTCTGTATACAGTGTATCACTGTATATGAATTCCCAGAGGAGCAATTCCAAGAATCACATTCCCACCCTTCATACTGTCCAACAACACCCCCCCCCCCCCCCCCCCCCCCAACACAATTTATTATTTCCAATGTATATGCCCATCAGCACCCTTTTCATTCTTGTTGAAACAAGGAACTGCAGAAAGTGGTTTACACAAAGGCACACAAAGCACTGGAGTAACTTAGTGGGTTAAGCAGCATCTTTGGAGAACATGGATAGGTAACGTTTCAGTCTGAAGAAGCTCCTGACCCAAAACGTCACCTATCCATGTTCTCTAGAGATGCTGCCTCACCCTCTGAGTTACTCCAGCACTTTGTGCCTTTTTGATCCTTCAATGCCATTAATCTATACTACATGGTAATTTACAAGAACTAATGAACCTACCAGTGTATTTTAGGCACAGAAGGAAACCAGAGCACCCCGAGGAAAACCATACGGTCACAAAGAGAATTGCAAACTCCACAGAGACAGATCCAAGGTCAGGGTTAAATCTGAGTCCATAGAGCTACAAGTAGTGCCATAATGCCACCCTGCTGGGAAGTTATTAGAATGGCCATCACAAAGTAAATAAGTGACAAGTAGTTTGTCAGCTATCAATATCTACCATATCTACAGGGACATTATTTGTAAAGCAAAACTGATCCAAAACTGAACAAATGCAAACCTCTCTCCCAACTGTTTTCCTCATTCCATCAAATCAAAGAGTAAAGCAATAACTTTGAGCCAGTGGTGCTGCAGTCACCAGGTCTACATCACCACTGACCATGTTAAATATAAACAAGCCATCTCCCTGAAATATTTAATATGATATTGTATGTACAGAAGCATGTGGCAGGGTGTCAGGGACATCACTGGCTACAAAAGCAGCCCTGCCTGCCCCCCACAGCGATGCCTCACTAACCAACGAGCTTAACACCTTCTTTGCCTGCTTCGAAACTGGCAACACCACCATGAGGGGAAGAACCCCAGCCAAGACGGAGGGACTGGTCTTAACACTGAGCACACAGGATGTACAACACGCTCTGCGAAGGGTCAACCCACGCAAGGCTGCAGGCCCGGATGGAGTTCAAGGAAGGGTACTTATGGACTGTGCTGAACAGTTGGCTGAGGTATTCACCAGGATCTTTAACCTGTCGTTATCTCTGGCTACGGTCCCCAAGTGCCTGAAGTCGGCTACCATAGTGCCGGTGCCGAAAAAAGCAAAAATCACCAACCTGAACGACTACCGTCCGGTTGCCCTAACCCCTATAATCATGAAGTGCTTTGAAAGGCTGGTCCTCTCACACATCAAATCCAGCATCCCTGCCTCACTGGACTCGCATCAATTTGCATACAGGGCAAACAGATCCACAGAGGACGCCATCCCGCCGCCTCTTCACACTGTCCTGACTCACCTGGAGAGACAGGGCACGTATGCGAGGATGCTATTCATAAACTATAGCTCTGCCTTCAACACAGTCATCCCCACCAGGCTCATCACCAAACTCCACCAGCTAGGCCTCAGCTCGTCGTTATGCGACTGGATCCTGGACTTCTTGATGGAGCGACCGCAGACAGTGAGAATGGGCCCGCACCTGTCCTCCACTATCACCCCGAGTACCAGCACACCACAGGGCTGTGTTCTGAGCCCCATGCTCTACTCCCTATTCACTCACGACTGTGTTCCTGCATTCGACACCAACACCATTGTCAAGTTTGCAGACAACACAATGGTGATCGGGCTGATCACCAACGGTGCTGAAACAAAATACAGAGCGGAGGTGCAGAACCTGGCAGACTGGTGCTCAGATAACAACCTGTCCCTAAATACCACCAAGACCAAGGAGCTGATCATCAACTTCCGTAGATCACACAACGGGGAATACGCTCCTATCTTTATCAACGGGGACAGTGTGGAGAGTGTCCAGCTTCAAGTTTCTGGGCACTCACATTTCGGAGGATCTCACATGGTCCACTAACACCGCTGCGCTGGTCAAGAAGGCACAGCAATGACTGTTCTACCTGAGAACACTGAAAAAGTCTGGTCTACCCCAACAGCTGCTGACGACCTTCTACCGCTGCACCATAGAGAGCATCCTAACGCATAGCATCCCTGTGTGGTATCTCAGCTGCACGGAGGCAGAGAGGAGAGCTCTTCAGTCCATAGAGCTCAGA